>NC_079229.1:37374348-37464348 GCF_029633865.1 Lampris incognitus | reverse complement strand
AGAGGGAGGGGTGTAGGGAGGAAGAGGGAGAAGGACGGAGAGGGAGAGGTGTAGGGAGGAAGAGGGAGAAGGACAGAGAGAGAGAGGTGTAAGGAGGAAGAGGGAGAAGGCAGGGAGGAAGAGAGGTGTGTGAAGAACATTGATTGCGGCAGTGGCCAGCTGTTTGTCACATGGTCTTGCTGGGAGTCTGTTGAGCCCTGAGACAGCAGAAGTCCCTGCAGAGCCGCTGACTGATAGATGGCCGACTGTCTAATCAATAAACAGGGATTTTCCCTCTGTCCTGAGTGACTGGACTGAACACTGGACCGTCTTGGGGTCTCAGAGGAGCTGTTAGCAGGAATAGAGGCTGTTAGAGCCTCACAGGTAAGATGGATGGAGACACCTTGATGTGAACAGAGAGACTCTGCCGGCATCATCACCGGAGACACTTTCAGTTGTTGTTGTTGTTGTTGTTTTTTTTGGCCTTTTAGGACAGTACCTGCTAGAGAGGCAAGATTGAGATGGTTTGGACATGTGTGGAGGAGAGATGCTGGGTATATTGGGAGAAGGATCCTGAATATGGAGCTGCCCGCACCGAGACATGACCATCACCATTGACAACAACGTGGTGATGCCAACTCGGACTGTGAGGAATCTGGGTGTGATCCTGGATGACCAACTGTCGTTTGCTGCAAACGTTGCATCGGTTGCTCACTCCTGCAGATTTCTCCTCTATAACATCAGGAGGATTCACCCATTCCACAACCGACGAGATGGCACTGGTGCTCATCCAGGCTCTGGTCCTCTCCCAGCTGGACTACAGCAGCTCCCTCCTTGCTGGTGCCCCGGCGTCGGCCATCAGACCTCTGGAGCTTGTTCAGAAAGCTGCAGCTTGTCTGGTGTTCAACCGTCCTAAGTTCTCCCACACAACTCCCCTTCTCATGTCCCTACACTGGCTCCCAGTAGCTGCTCGCATCCAGTTTAAGACTCTGGTGCTAGCCTACAGGGCAGTGAAAGGAACAACTCCTTCCTATCTCCAGGCCATGGTCAAGCCCTACACCCCCACCCGACCACTTCGCTCTGCTGCCTCGGGACGCCTGGTTGCCCCGTTGCTCAGAGGCCCCTGCTGCCGATCGACCCGGTCATGGCTCTTTTCTGTCCTGGCCCCACAGTGGTGGAATGAACTCCCCACTGATGTCAGGACAGCGGAGTTGCTGCCCATCTTTCGGCGCAGCTTGAAAACTCACCTCTTCAAGAACTACTACCCTGTTACTTGTTCTTAGCACTTATTGTATTTACTCATTTAAAAAAAATCGCTTTCTTGTGCTTTTACTTTAGCACCGGTTTTGCTCTTAGATGCTTGTTTAGAGAGAAGATGCACTTATGACCTCTGATGACTAGTAGTTCTCTTAATTTCCTATGTTAAATGATGCACTTATTGTAAGTCGCTTTGGATAAAAGTGTCGGCTAAATGACTGGAATGTAATGTAATGTAATGCCCGAGAAGAGGAAAAGAGGAAGGCCAAAGAGGAGGTTTACGGATGTGGTGAGGGAGGACATGCAGGTGGCTGGTGTGACAGAGGAAGATGCAGAGGACAGGGAGAAATGGAAACGGATGATCCGCTGTAGTGACCCCTAACGGGAGCAACCAAAAGTAGTAGTAGTAGTAGTAGTAGTAGAGGACAGTACTTGCTCATTTCACTCTCTGAGCTTCGATAGCTGGGTCAGCAGTCACTCTATTGCTTCCTTTGTTGGGAAAATCAGACGGAGGCGGGTTCAGCTGTGGTCTTTCTGGTATTTAAACACGCAGCTATGTCGTAGCGTCAGCCCTCATTGTGTTAAAACTGAATTGGGCAAAGACCTGCGAGTCTACCTGTGCGAGTCCACCAAGCAAGGACGCTGACTGGTAATTCCCTTTTCTACTATTCTCTCTCTTTGCCTGCCTGACTCACCATGTGCTACAAAGACATCCCTGTCATTCACCATTATCGGAAAAATTGCATCTGTCACAGACAATGCAACCCTGAGAACCCCTATTCACTCAGGAAAGCCTCCTGTACTCAATCCTTCACGTTAGGCTTATGGAATTGCCAATCAGCTGTAAATAAAACAGAATTTATCCAAGCACTTGCTAATCTGTCAGACATTCAGGTAATAGCCCTGACCTCAATCTGGATACATCCAGAAAACACTGTCACACCAGCCACATTCTCTGTTAACTCTGCTTTCTCACACACACCCAGTTCTGTTGGGCGTGGAGGCAGTACAGGTGTCCTTATTTCCAAAGACTGGAATTTCACGAAGCTTTGAGAACATCTTGGGAGGGGGGAAGTGTCCAAAACGCACAGTTTATCCACTGGAGTACCTCAAGGGTCAGTGCTCGGTCCCCTTCTCTTCTCAATATATACCACCTCACTTGGTGCAATCATCTGCTCCCATGATTTCTCATACCATTGCTATGCTGATGATACCCAGCTCTTCCTATCATTCTCACCAGATGACCTCACAGTCTCAGCACAGATATTGTCATGCCTTGCTGATATCTCTGCGTGGATGAAAGAATGCCACCTTCAGCTTAACCTGTCTAAGACTGAGCTCCTTGTCAGCCCAGCCAGTCCATCCTTACAACAACAGATCATTATCCAACTCGGTTCAACCCAACTCATGCCCACAAGGTCTGCCTGAAACCTGGGTGTCATGATTGATGACCAACTAACCTGTAAGTTTCACGTGGCCTCGATTGCTTAGTCATGCCAATTTGCCCTGTACAACATCAGGTAAATTAGACCCTACCTGTCTGAGCATATAGCATAACTCCTGGTACAGACTCTTGTTATATCATGCAATGACTACTGCAACTCCTTACTGGCAGGTCTCCCAGCATGCATTTTCAAACCTCTGCAAATGATCCAGAACACGGCAGTGTATCTGGTCTTGAACCAACCGAAAAAAAGCATGTCACTCCACTGTTCATATCCCTCCACTGGGTCCTGGTTGCTGCTCGCATCAAATTCAAAACCTCAATGCTCACTTACAAAGCAGCAACTAAAACGGCTCCTGCTACCTAAACTCCCTCATTCACATTTACACTTAGTCCTGCTCATTACCCTCTGCCAGTGAAAGGTGCCTGGTACTTCTGCCACAATGGGGCCCTAAGTCACTTGCCACACTCTTCTCTTCTGTAGTTCCCAAGTGGTGGAATGAGTTACTAAACGTCATTCGATCCACTGAGTCCCATTCCATCTTTAAGAAGAAGCTAAAGACCCAGCTCTTTCTCGATCTCCTCCACACCTGATGGTATCTGAAAAAAAATTGCTTCTGTGCACCCTATGCATTTCCTTTGTGCACTGCCTGTTGACACCTATGTCCTATCGGATTTGAACCTATTTTTTTGACACTTACTTGCGTTGTTGCCTCCTGACTAGATCCTTGCTTGTGTTGTATTAACTCTCAGATTTACATCGCTTTGGATAAAAGTGTCTGCTAAATGAAATTGTAAATTGTAGGTTGAACAGCACCGCGATCATACCGCAAGGGGTAGCTGGTGTGAGCAATGAATGTGACAGTCATTCTGAGCAAAGAGAAAGAAGAGGGTTCAGGAAGGCACAAGTGGTGCGTGTGTGTGTGTGTGTGTGTGTGTGTGTGTGTGTGTGTGTGTGTGTGTGTGTGTGTGTGTGAATTAATTGTAAAGTGCTTTGAGTGGCTTTCACAGCTAGAAAAGCACTATATAAAATGCAACTTGATTGATTGATTGATTGATGTGAGTCAATCATGTTTGGAGGACAGAACAGCGTGCTGCAAAGGAGCAGCAAGCATGCGACAACCTAGCATGTTCAGGTGAAGACCGTCTCTTCTTTACAGAGAGGAGTACTCCCAGAACAAGTCAAAGTGATGATAAAACCAATGTTTTGGTCTATACTCACGGACTGGAGCCAGGTATGAAGGATGAGAATCCTGCTAAAATGCCCCACACCGTGACCCACACGACTATTGAGAAAATTAAAAAGATGGATAAAATCGCCTTTTGTCAGCTCCGACTGCTGACGGGTAGTGTCATTGGAGCTGACGTGGACTATTACTTTCATAATTGTGGGAAATGAATCAGGCAGTCCTGGGAGATTCTCCAGTGTGTCAGAGAAAGTAGCTCCAGGAAAGCAGCGCGTGACCGCATTTGTGAACCAGATGTTTCTGACTATGGAGTCCCCAGTGATCAAGGTAGTGGGGGGGGCAGTGGATGACTGATTGACAGTGCTGCCAAGGACAGTCTTGGGAGAAGGTGACTGTTGTTTGCCAGAGGAAGCGGCATTGGGATTGGGAGTGACCAACTTGCCTGAACACCGGTGCAGGGAGACCCTTACAAGCAGACCCATGATGGCAGCAGAAGCAGGAGATGGGTTGGCTGCCGCAGCATTAAATTAGTTCTGCTGGGGCCCAAGTCACAAACGCTAAGACACATTGTGTTTCACAGAAGACAGGTCTTTATGATCCTCAAGAATAGCACGGGTGATTTGAACTTGACTTTCACTTTCAAAGTTGACGGTTTTAGTAACAATGTTTTCGTGACTTCTGAAACAATGAAATGTTTTGGTCAGGGGCAGAAAGACATTTGGTTCGGTCTTGCCCTGAGGCCGGAGAGCAGGCCAGCTCGAGCCTGCCTGAAGCACCGCAGCCTGCGGCCGAGTCTGACTCGCCCGGTGCACAGCAGTCTGCAGAGAAAGTAGAGGAGACCAAGGCAGACATGCAGGACAGGGAGCAGATTGTGAAACAGGACCAAGCTAAGAGTAGAAATGAAGTCGATAATGCCCAGACCCGAGAGAAATCAGAAAAACACAAGCTGACAGAGGAAAAGAAAAAAGCTGCGGTCAAAGTGTGGAAAGTGTGGTCAGTGATAAACTGATAGATGAAAACATGTCTGCGGAGGACAATGGTCTAACAAATAAATGTAACTAAAGGAAAATGTCTGACAGAGAACAGGGTGGTGCCAAGGCTAAGAACGTGTTGGATGATTCATCTGATGAGGAATGTGAGTGGACACCATCACAAGAGGATGAAACCATTTTTTATCCGCTTGAGAAAATAAGAAAATGTTTTAACTGAAACTAAAGGGCAAAGGCAGTTAAAACTGAAAAGTTTTTTTCCTGGTTTTGTCAGGTCTGTGGCACGGCTGAGGAAGGAAGAGGGGGCTTTTAGTGACCAAGAGATTTACCTGCTCAAGAAAATTACAACAAAAGTCAAAGCACAACTAATTGATGATGATTAAGACTAATTTGATTCTCCATATATTGTTTGTATGTTTTTTTCTTGTTGTAGAGACAACTTCTTTCCTTTTCATGGGTGATTTGAAAATAGGGTCTTTAAACATAAACGGAGCAAGGAGGGATGTGAAAAGAGCTTCTCTTTCAAACTAGCAGAAATGAAAAAGTAAGATGTGGTTTTTATACAAGAAACTCACAGTGTCACTGAGAAGGAAAGTAACTGGAAGAAGGAGCGGCGTGGGGAAGTAATTCTAAGCCATAAATTAGCTAACAGTGGTGGAGTAGCTGTGCTTTTTTCAAAGAGTTTCAGTCCCTGTTATTTTGAGGTAGAAGAAATAATGTCTGGTCATATTCTAAAAGTCATAGTACAATATGAAGGTGTGAAAAAGATTTGTGTGAATGTTTATGCTCCAGTTTCAGGCATTGAGAGAATGAGACTGTTAAACATTTTATATGGTGTAATTCACAGTTGGACTGATGCTTTTTTGTTGCTGGGAGGGGATTTTAATTGTGCTGAAAATGCCAAACTAGACAGGAATCATCTAGAACCTCATCCCGCTTCATCTGCCAAACCTTAGCGGTTAATTGAAACCTATGACCTAAAAGATGTTTGGAGAGGTTTTAACAGGAATGACAGGCAGTACACCTGGAGTCGAACTGAAAGAACTGGAGACTGAAGTAGTAGAATTACAGAGTTTATTGAATTCTACAAGAAATCAAGGGCATATTGAAGCCCTTAAAGCTAAAAAGGCTGCATTAGCCAACCTGTTGGGCATTACAGCACAGGGAGCTCTGGTCCACTCATGTTTCATGAATGTGTCTCATTTATCTGTTTATTTGCTTGTGTTTTGAATATGGTTGTATTTTTTGAAAATAAAAGTTACTTTTAAAAATCTCCCTCTCTCTCTCTCTCTCCCAGATGAATTGTGTTTGTCCTCCAGGACTTGGTCTCACTGACTTTCATTTCCCAGGACGCCACCTGTCCTATGTGGAACCTTAATCAATCTCTCCTGTATCCTTGGGGGGGTGGGGGTTGTAAATCAGGGCAGACCCCTGCTGCTGTGCTGTAACCACGTTACGTACAGGAAAGCCGCTGGAGGGTCCTGTTAATGGCCGAACATAGCACAACGTAAGCCGCTAACTGTATTAGCAGTGCAGAGGCAGGCTGGACCGGGATAATGACCTAGCATGGCACAGTGTGGTGACCTGACAGCGTTAGCAGGCTGGACCGGGATAATGACCTAGCCTGGCACAGTGCGGTGACCTGACAGCGTTAGCAGGCTGGACCGGGATAATGACCTAGCCCGGCACAGTGCGGTGACCTGACAGCGTTAGCAGGCTGGACCGGGATAATGACCTAGCCTGGCACAGTGCGGTGAACTGACAGCGTTAGCAGGCTGGACCGGGATAATGACCTAGCATGGCACAGTGTGGTGACCTGACAGCGTTAGCAGGCTGGACCGGGATAATGACCTAGCCTGGCACAGTGCGGTGACCTGACAGCGTTAGCAGGCTGGACCGGGATAATGACCTAGCCTGGCACAGTGTGGTGACCTGACAGCGTTAGCAGGCTGGACCGGGATAATGACCTAGCCTGGCACAGTGCGGTGAACTGACAGTGTTAGCAGGCTGGACCGGGATAATGACCTAGCATGGCACAGTGTGGTGACCTGACAGCGTTAGCAGGCTGGACCGGGATAATGACCTAGCCTGGCACAGTGCGGTGACCTGACAGCGTTAGCAGGCTGGACCGGGATGATGACCTAGCCTGGCACAGTGTGGTGACCTGACAGCGTTAGCAGGCTGGACCGGGATAATGACCTAGCGTGGTGCCATAACATTTGTTCTGCTGTCACTAGAGACAAATTAGCTGCCGGGCTAATAGGCAGGAATTGCAGAGGGTACATCTGCAATTAAAAGGGTGTGTCTTTGTGCGTATGCGTGTGTTTGTGCGTGTGTGCATGTGTGTGCACACGCAAGAGAGACAGACAGAGACAGAGCGACACACAGAGAGAGTGAAAGTGAGAGAGAGTGAAAGTGAGAGAGAGAGAAAGTGAGAGAGAGATATATATAAAAGAAAATTCAGGATAAATTGGGGTTTGCAACAACCTGAATTCAAGGTAGTGACTGTGTGTGTGTGTGTGTGTGTGTGTGTGTGTGTGTGTGTGTGTGTGTGTGTGTGTGTGTGTGTGTGTGTGTGTGTGTGTGTGTGTGTGTGTGTGTGTGTGTGTGGGACAGCGTCCGGTGGACTCAGCAGGTTCAGGATGAGCTTTCTAGAACAGATGGAGGACACCAACTCACACACACACACACACATAAATACAGGAGCCTGGTGTCAACTGGCTTTTTCTAGAAAGGCGACTTAAAGTCACATGCTAGAGAGATCACTTCAACAGCCTGGTGATTTTTGGACTGCAAAGGACTGTTTTCCTATCCTCTCTCTGTCTCTCTCTCTCTCTCTCTTTGACTCTCTCTCACTCACTCACTCACTCTATTGTTCACTTTCTCAATTCAGTGATGCTTTATTGGCATGACTGCGTTAATTACAATGTTGCCAAAGCAAAACAGGTCAACAGAACTAAACAAAAATAAAATCAAATAAAATAAAAATAAAAGGAAAAAGGAACACATAGATCTGGCAGAAACATAGAACAGCACTTGAACAGCAACTGACAGTAACTGACGGTGTTTTGGTCACTAACTGACCCTTAGGCTATGGCATTCTGACACATATTGTGCCGCAAGGTGTGACCTTTGACCCTCTCCTAAAATAAGTGGCCAATGTTCTTTCTCATCCAGGAGTAGAACATTTGGAATCTGGTTTTCAGATGTCTCCTGGTATTTTTCTCTTATGTTCTGGAATGTCTCACAATTTAGCAGGAAGTGCATCTCTGTCTCCACCTCACCTGCCGTACAGTGACCACATATTCTTTGCTCTTTTGGTAGCCAAGATGTTTTGTGTGTCTGTCCTTTTCCCTGGCTAGACTGTGGTCAGTGAGCCTGTGCTTGATAAGGATGTGTCTGTGCTGACTGTCTCTGACAGTGGACAGACAGTCAGCCGGTTTGTCTTCTCTTTTTAGGGCCCCATAATATTCTAACTTGTGTTGTCATTTGGTTTCTGGGTCCCAGTGCTCCACATATGAGTTGTTGCATTGTGTGATGATGTGGTTTCCTCTAGTCTGTGGTTGGTCAGCAGTGCTAGTCTGAAACTCATCTGTGTCAGTGGTTACGGGGTCAGTTAGTTTCAGAACCAGCTGACTGAGGGGACTCTTTTGGGGCTTAGTTCTTGGATCTGGAATGCTTTAAACTGCAGTGTGTGGTGGGGACTTGATTTAAGGTGCATCCAGAATTTAAGTGTTTTTTTTTAATATTTATTATCAATGGGAAACGGCCTCATTCTGCCCTGCATGCACTTATTGCTGTTTTCCTTTGTACGTTTGGACGCAATTTTCTACAGAATTCTGCATGCAGGGCTTCTATTGGATGTTGGTCCCATCTAGCGTAGTCTTGCTGACTGAGTGGACCCCATACTTCACTTCCATATACTGCTATGGGCAGGAGGACACTGTCAAAGATTTTGGACCAGGTTTTAATTGGGGTGTCTGTTTTATAGACTGTTCTTTTTATTGCATAGAAAGCTGTTCGGGCTTTCTCTTTAAGTGCTTTCACTGCCAGACCAAAGCTTCCCGCAGCACTGACCCTCAGTCCCAGGTCATCATAGTTTAACGTGTGCTCTAGGCCGGTGTTACCTAGAGTAAATACGTAGGTGTCTACTTTCCTCACACCTGGGCTCCTTCTGGAAGATCATATTTTTTGTCTTTTTTAAGTTTACTGCCAGGGCCCAGTTCTGACAGTATTTCTCTAGCAGATCCAGATGCTGCTGTAGACCCTGTTCTGTGGGTGACAGCAGCACCAGGTCATCTGCATAGAGGAAGAATTTAACTTCTGTGTTGTTTAGGGTGAGGCCAGGAGCTCCACATTGTTCCAGTAACACTGCTAACTCATTGATGTAGATATTGAACAGGGTTGGACTCAAACTGCAGCCCTGTCTCACCCCTCGGCCTTGAGTGAGGTATTCTGCTCTCTCTCTCTCTCTCTCTCTCTCTCTCTCTCTCTCTCTCTCTCTCTCTCTCTCTCTCTCTCTCTCTCTTTCCTCTGTCTTGCTCTGTCTCTCTCTCTCCCTCATTCTTTGTCTCCCTCTCTCTCTCCCCCTCTCTCTCTCTCCCTATCACTCTCTCTCTCCCTCTCCCTCTCTCTCTCACACTCTCTCTCTCTCACTCTGTCTCTCTCACACTCTCTCTCACTCTGTCTCTCTCTCACTCTCTCAATAATACACCAGCTGCTCTCATCCCTGGCATGACCCCTGACCTGTCCTCAGAGCTCAGTCTTGTGTCTCTGGACAGAGACATGAGGCATCATCAGCATAATGCGGCTCTGACCCTTAACACGTTGAGCTTCGCTTGGACTTTCATCTTCCTCTCTGGTTTTAATTTTATTTTTCTGTGAAATGACAAACTTTTCCCCCAGGTTTGCTCTTCGTCTCATTTGTCATTGTTATCCGCCTCCGTCAGACCGTGGCAGCGGAGCTCTCCGGGAGTTCTTGTTCCCATCCCCGGAGAGCTCCTCGCGCTCTGCTGACTCCTTGTTAACCGCCAGTGTCTCAGCCGCCATGTTGCCTCCCCGCCCAAGATAAAGACCCAAGTCTTTACCGGGCTGAACCGTAAAACCCCCGAAACCCACACCGGTCATAAAAAGTGGATTTAGAGGAGAGATTGAAACGTGTGTGTGTGTGTGTGTGTGTGTGTGTGTGTGTGTGTGTGTGTGTGTGTGTGTGTGTGTGTGTGTGTGTGTGTGATGTCAGGCTGAGCCAACCAGTTGTCAAATTTTGTCTGGTGTTTAATTCCCTTCCTACTAAAGTTAGGAGTTCCCTTCCAGCGTTACACTAAATTAAACTAAAGCTGTTTTTTCTTGCACTGAACGGGTCTGAACTGTTTTGTTTCTCGGGCTGAATGGGTCTGAACTGTTTTGTTTCTCGGGCTGAACGGGTCTGAACTGTTTTGTTTCTCGGGCTGAACGGGTCCGAACTGTTTTGTTTCTCGGGCTGAACGGGTCCGAACTGTTTTGTTTCTCGGGCTGAACGGGTCCGAACTGTTTTGTTTCTCGGGCTGAACGGGTCCGAACTGTTTTGTTTCTCGGGCTGAACGGGTCCGAACTGTTTTGTTTCTCGGGCTGAACGGGTCCGAACTGTTTTGTTTCTCGGGCTGAACGGGTCCGAACTGTTTTGTTTCTCGGGCTGAACGGGTCCGAACTGTTTTGTTTCTCGGGCTGAACGGGTCCGAACTGTTTTGTTTCTCGGGCTGAACGGGTCTGAACTCAGAATAAACTGTTCTGACGTCATCTCCATTAACGTGCGGTTTAGTGTTGAATGGATCCAAACCTTGTTCAGTTCAGGATTTGCGGCTACATTTGATAACCATGCTGAACGTGGCCAGATTGTGGTGGTGGGCGTGGCTTAGTGACATCATAATGACATTGTAATGTGTGTATGTAGTGATATGCATGGTAAGTGAGCTTACACAACTGTCAGAGGATAAATTACACTTAGTGTGTGTCTTTTTTTTTTTTTGGAATATTTTTCATTTTCAAAACCATTTTAACAACCAAAGAACACAAAACACCAAAAAATGAACTCCGTACCCTTCCTGTGAACGGAAGACAGGGAAAAAAGAATCGGTGGGCATCCAGATGGCGTAGCGGTCTATTCTGTTGCCTACCAACACGGAGATCGCTGGTTTGATCCCCGTGTTACCTCCAGCTTGGTCGGGCGTCCCTACAGACACAATTGGCCATGTCTGCGGGTGGGAAGCCGGATGTGGGTATGTGTCCTGGTCGCTGCACTAGCGCCTCCTCTGGTTGGTTGGGGCGTCTGTGCGGGGGGGGGACTGGGGGGAATAGCGTGATCCTCCCACGTGCTACGTCCCCCTGGTGAAACTCCTCACTGTCAGGTGAAAAGAAGCGGCTGGTGACTCCACATGTATGGCAGGAGGCATGTGGTAGTCTGCAGCCCTCCCCGGATCGGCAGAGGGGGTGGAGCAGAGACTGGGACGTTTTGTTTTTGGTTTTTTTGCCCACCCCTGGGGGTGAAATGCCTTGCTAAAGGTTACATTAGCTGTAGCCATTTAGCCAGGGGAGAAAATTTCTCTAATGGCTCAAACACAAATGACAACAACCGTGTGTGTGTGTGTGTGTGTGTGTGTGTGTGTGTGTGTGTGTGTGTGTGTGTGTGTGTATTCACGCGCGTGCGTTATTCCCAGGGTTCTCTCCAGCATCTCTTCGAACATATGCTTCCTCTTGTCTGCCAGTATTCACACTCTCGCCCACTTCCTCTCTCTCTCTCTCTCTCTCTCTCTCTCTCTCTCTCTCTCTCTCTCTCTCTCTCTCTCTCTCTCTCTCTCTCTCTCTCTCTCTCTCTCTCTCTCTCTCTCTCTCTCTCTCTCTCTCTCAATCACCCCCTCACACAGTGAGTGAGACAGAGACTCTCAAACAACATGATCTCACATTGCTGCTTCCTCGACAAGAGTGAGAGTGAAAACGACTGCAGTCTATTTGTGTGTGTGTGTGTGTGTGTGTGTGTGTGTGTGTGTGTGTGTGTGTGTGTGTGTGTGTGTGTGTGTGTGTGTGTGTGTGTGTGTGTGTGTGTGTGTGTCTTCTCCTGGATCACCACCTTGCCGTGGTGGAGAAGCTTGCGAGTGCCAATGATCCCAAGAGCTATGCCATCTGGAGCTTGTGTCCTGGTAGGGTCACCCAACGTGGATATGTCAAGGGGGAGGTTGCAGACAAAGTGCAATCCAACAAAAACCTCAACAATGGAACTGGTGGAAGATGTCTCCAGGTCACAACGGCAGTGAAGGCAGATGAAGGCTTCAACAAAGGGTGGTCCAGTCGTCTTGGTTCACCATGCTATTGGACTCTGGCCAGCCCCTGCCAAGGACCATGTGGTGGCTGCAGGCGCATCAGCCACTCCACATAAAAAGTCATGATGCATAGGCATCCTCCCATTTTGTGGAGGATGCCTCTCTGTGCTTCGATGTACTGAACCCTGCGGTAAAGCTCTGACAAGCCTATTCCAGTGATGATTCCTAGTAACCCTTTTCTCGTGTCTATTCCCACGCTGTTGTGTTGTTTCTCCCAGGGTCTAACTCCTGTGTTCCTGTTTTTCATCTCGCTGTTTTTGTTTCCCTCAAGACCCTCCTTCTGCGACTTCCACGGCTCCCTGCGTCTCCCTCGCACCTCGTCCCCAGCGACTATCACGTTTCCCCAGACGCCTTCCAGCAATCTCCCTCTGCGTCTCTCTCCCTGGACCCCTCCCTTCGGATTTGACTTCCTGGTCTCTGGTCTTCATTCGAGAGTCGTAACAGAACGTCGAAGCCAGAATGAGCCAAAGCAAACCTGAGGGGCTGGCGGCCGCTCAGACAGCTATAGCCCCTAAGCCCCAGGACCCTATAGCTCTTGAGGCAGTGGTAAAGGACCACAGCACTCAACTCACTCAACTCCATTCAGAGCTTAGCACCGCCTTCTCCCAGATTACTGGAGAGATCAGCAGGCTCCAGACTAACTCACGTACCTCAGCGAGCCCCCTTGCATCACTCTTTACGCAGATCGCTGCTCTGACAGTGGCAGTGTCCAAGATCAGCGATCATCCTGCTCCCTCCGGTCAAATGTATCAGGGTTCCCGTGTTGAGCCTAACCTCCCCTGTCCTAAAGCCTTTGGTGGGGAGTTCGAGCAGTGCAGAGGTTTCCTTGGTCAGTGTGAGCTCCTGTTCCTCTCCCAGCAGTCAGTGGAGGACCAGAGAGTCCACCTGTGCGCCTTCATGACATCGGCAACAGGGAGGAGGAGAGACACTGGAGTGGAGTGGAGTGGAGACACTGGTTGGAGGGAGCGAAACAGCTGTTCCTTGTGTGGTCTGACCACAAGAATCTGACCTACATGCTAACGACGAAGAGGCTTAGCCCCCGGCAGGCGTGCTGAGCTCTCTTTTTCAGCCGGTTTGACTTCACCCTCACCTACTGCCCGGGTTCCAAGAACGTCAGGGCAGACACCCTCTCCTGTCTGTTTCCAAAGGGGTCCCCTGATGCACCAGACACCCCTGACACCATCCTTCCCCCCGGGCTGGGGGAAGGATGGTACCATGGAGGAGACGTACCCACGGGAGTACGTCTCCTCCTCCCTGCCTCAGTCAAGATCCATCCTGTTTCATGTCTCTCACCTCAAACCGGTAGCATCCCACCCCCTGTCTCCCCCTGTTTAAGCTCCTCCGCCTCCCAGGGTCCTTGACGGTGGCGATTTGGTCTGGGACATCAACTGATTGCTTGCCTTTCGCCGCCAAGGTTACCAATACCTGGTCGACTGGGTTGGTTACAGGCCTGAGGACTGCAGCTGGGTGCCCCGATCCTACCTGGCCGACCCCGCACTCCTGGAGGAGTTCTATCGGGCCCACCCCGACGCCGTCAGACAGTCGCCCGGTGTCTCCCATAGGAGGGGGGGTCCTGTTGTGGTTTCACCGCCCCAAGCTGCCTCGCCGGCACGTTCGAGCCACTCTTCCAGTTCAGAGGCACTGGGAACATCCAAGCGCTGTGCTGCACCAGGTGTTTGCCATCATCCATCAGGCACATATGCAGCAATCAGGCAGCCCTCTACAAGAAGTCCCTCAGAACGCCTCTCTGTGCTTCGACGTACTGACCCCTGTAGTAAAAGCTCTGACAAGCCTATTCCTGTGATTCCTAGTTACCCTTTTCTCATGTCTATTCCCACGCTGTTGTTTTGTTTCCCCCAGTGTCTAACTTCTGTGCTCCTGTTTTTTTCGTCTCGCTGTTTTTGTTTCCCTTAAGACCCTCCCTCCGTGACTTCCACGGCTCCCCGTGTCTCCCTCACTCCTCGTCCCCAGCGACCATCACGTTTCCCCAGACCCCCTCCAGCGATCTCCCTCCGTGTCTCTCTCCCTGGACCCCTCCCTTCGGATTTGACTTCCTGGATCACGGACTCAGACTTCCTCGGACAACCCCTCACTCAACGGATTTGGACTTTGGTAGCCAGGTGCACGCACATCGTCACAACACCCCGCCAAACATATTTCCATTATTACACGTAGGTAAGATTTTGCAAGTTAGACACCAGCTTTCATTACACACATGTAGTATAGCACACATCTCACAAACAGACCCCACTATCCCACCATACATTCCCCCCACCTTAGATTCCCCTGTTATTATTTTGTGGCAGTTTATTTTATCCTGCATTAAAAAAGCCTTCGGGTTTCTCAGTACTCTGTGTCCGCCTGTCTTTGGGTTTTGCTACACTGGTCTCTGGTCTTCATTTGAGAGTCGTAACATAAACAGCAAACAGATAATGCCATGAAGCACTGCATTTACCGGTGAGGAGTGTGTTGGTTTAAAGCCTCGGGATGTGAAGCATCCTCAGATGGACAGGTTCACAGAGCTTCTGATTTGATGTCTATCAGGGGATGTTTGAGAATTCTGTGGATGTGGTGAGTTACAGCTGTGGATGTGGTGAGTTAGAGGTGTGGATGTGGTGAGTTACAGCTGTGGATGTGGTGAGTTACAGCTGTGGATGTGGTCAGTTAGAGGTGTGGATGTGGTGAGTTAGAGCTGTGGATGTGGTGAGTTAGAGGTGTGGATGTGATGAGTTAGCGGTGTGGATGTGATGAGTTAGAGGTGTGGATGTGCTGAGTTAGAGGTGTGGATGTGATGAGTTACAGCTGTGGATGTGATGAGTTAGAGGTGTGGATGTGCTGAGTTAGAGGTGTGGATGTGATGAGTTACAGCTGTGGATGTGGTGAGTTGGATGTGTGGATGTGTGGATGTGGTGAGTTAGAGCTGTGGATGTGGTGAGTTAGAGCTGTGGATGTGGTGAGTTAGAGGTGTGGATGTGATGAGTTACAGCTGTGGATGTGGTGAGTTGGATGTGTGGATGTGTGGATGTGGTGAGTTAGAGCTGTGGATGTGGTGAGTTAGAGGTGTGGATGTGGTGAGTTACAGCTGTGGATGTGGTGAGTTGGATGTGTGGATGTGTGGATGTGGTGAGTTAGAGCTGTGGATGTGGTGAGTTAGAGGTGTGGATGTGGTGAGTTACAGCTGTGGATGTGGTGAGTTGGATGTGTGGATGTGTGGATGTGGTGAGTTACAGCTGCCGTGCTGCTGTGTTGCACTGCACACATGAGCTCAACTAAACCCAAACTAACCCAAACCCGTCTCCTGTTACTGTGTCCGCGTTTGTCCGTGTGGGCATGCATGTTTGCGTGTGTGTTGTGTGTGCACACGTGTGTGTGTGCATGTGTGTGCGGCATGTGTGCATGCATGCTTGTGTCCATGCGTGCGTGTGTGTCTGTGTGTGTGTGCGTGCGTGCATGCATGCGTGCATGTGTGCACGTGTGTGTGTGTTAGTGTGCATGCATGTGTGTTTTTTAGTGTGTGTCTGTACGTGTGTGTGTGTGTGTGTGTGTGTGTCGGTAGTGGGACGGGAGCTGCAGTCTCTACACTTCTCTAAACATAAAAATCATAACGTCATCCTCCATCTGTCCTCCTCTCTCCATCTCTCTTTTACCCTTCCTCATCTTCCGTCCTCCCCTCCTCCCTTCTTTTCTCTACTTGACTGCTTTTCTCTCTTTCTTCCTTCCTCTTCTTCTGTTCCTGGGTTGCACTGTTCTCTCCTTTTTTTTCCTTCTGTCACATCCTCATGTTTCCATCCCCGCCATCAGTAAAGTTTTGCTTTTTATTTTGTTCTACTGAGAGAGTCAGAGAGAGAGAGAGGGACAGAGAGAGAGACAGACAGAGAGAGAGATGGAGAGAGAGAGAGAGTCAGAGAGAGAGAGAGGGACAGAGAGAGAGAGAGGGACAGAGAGAGAGACAGACAGAGAGAGGGACAGAGAGAGAGAGAGGGACAGAGAGAGAGACAGACAGAGAGAGAGAGTCAGAGAGAGAGAGAGGGACAGAGAGAGAGAGAGGGACAGAGAGAGAGACAGACAGAGAGAGAGATGGAGAGAGAGAGAGAGAGAGAGAGAGAGAGAGAGAGAGAGAGAGAGAAGAGAGAGAAGAGAGAGAGAGAGAGAGAGAGAGGAGAGAGAGAGGGACAGGAGAGAGAGAGAGGGACAGAGAGAGAGACAGACAGAGAGAGGGACAGAGAGAGAGAGAGGGACAGAGAGAGAGACAGACAGAGAGAGAGATGGAGAGGAGAGAGAGAGTCAGAGAGAGAGAGAGGGACAGAGAAGAGAGAGGGACAGAGAGAGAGACAGACAGAGAGAGAGATGGAGAGAGAGAGAGAGAGAGAGAGAGAGAGAGAGAGAGAGAGGAGAGAGAGAGAGAGAGAGGTCAGGAGAGAGAGACAGACAGAGAGAGAGAGAGGGACAGAGAGAGAGGACAGACAGAGAGAGAGATGGAGAGAGAGAGAGAGAGAGAGTCAGAGAGAGAGA
Source organism: Lampris incognitus (assembly GCF_029633865.1). Taxonomy (NCBI): domain Eukaryota; kingdom Metazoa; phylum Chordata; class Actinopteri; order Lampriformes; family Lampridae; genus Lampris; species Lampris incognitus. Next base: position 37,447,628 of record NC_079229.1, on the reverse strand, counting down.
GGGGACAGAGAGAGATGGAGAGAGAGAGAGAGACGGACAGACACAGAAGAGGGGGAAAGGGAGGACGAAGAGGAGGACCTGATGAATGGAAAAGGTGAATGGAGGTTGTCTCAGAGACTCCAGAATAAAGTTTTTAGGAAACAAGCATCTTCAGTATGCATGAAGGTTTTTTTCCACAACTAAGCGAAAAAGAGACGTAGAGAAATGAAGTCAGTGTTTTGTGTTGACGTTGTTTCAGGTTTGTCGTATACCATCATCAGGTCTCTTCCGAATGCTGTAGTTTGTGTTTTTTAATTTAATGGACTGAGAAAGAAACTGAAGTGTGAGTTGAAAGAGTTTAGCTTGAATGCTGTCTCATATACATGATGGTATTGTCCTACAGTAAGTAGTCTTTATCGAAATCCTCCATGTTTACATCATGCAGTCGAGTCAAATCTGTTCTGCTCATCTGCTCCCTCATCCAACCAAAAGATCTGTTCCCTCATCCAACCAGAAGATCTGTTCCCTCATCCAACTAGAAGATCCGTTCCCTCATCCAACCAGAAGATCTGTTCCCTCATCCAATCAGAAGATCTGTTCCCTCATCCAACCAGAAAATCTGTTCCCTCATCCAACCAGAAGATCTGTTCCCTCATCCAACCAGAAGATCTGTTCCCTCATCCAACCAGAAGATCTGTTCCCTCATCCAACCAGAAGATCTGTTCCCTCACCCAACCAGAAGATCTGTTGCTTCATCCAACTAGAAGATCTGTTCCCTCATCCAACCAGAAGATCTGTTCCCTCATCCAACCAGAAGATCTGTTCCCTCATCCAACCAGAAGATCTGTTCCCTCACCCAACCAGAAGATCTGTTCCCTCATCTAACCAGAATATCTTTTATATATATATATATATATAAATTTATTTCTGATTTTTCCCTTTTTCTCCCAATTTAGTGGCCAATCGATCCCTATTTTAATTCAAACAACCACCCACTCGTACTGCATGCGTTCGCCAACTGCATCTCTCCGGCTGGTAGTCTCGAAGAAGACTGCCTCCCCACTTTCGTGACAAGGCGACTCCAGGCCGAACCACTACTTTTTCCGACACACACAGAGACGCATTCATGTGACGAACACAAGCCGACTCCGCCCCCCTCCCCAAGACAGCGCTGCCAATTATCACTGCTTCATCGAGTCCGGCCATAGTCGGATCTGACGAGACCGAGGCGCGAACCCCAGTCCCCAGTGGGCAACTGCATTGACACAAAGCCGATGCTTAGACCGCTACACCACCGCGGACTCTAACTAGAATATCTGTTCCCTCGTCCAACTAGAAGATCCCTCCCCTCATCCAACCAGAACCACCAGCCCGACAGACGAAATATGAGAACGTAAATTATTGATGGTTTAATTCTCATGCTGGACATGGTTGGCATAAAAGTGACATTTTGAAATACTCACGCTCTTGTATAAACTACACTAGTGAAATGTATGTGGTTTTTAATTTTAAAAGTGATTCTTTCGAAGTATATTAGACTGTCAGTCTCTCAAATTGTACCATACCCCACCCCTTCTGTCTGAAAGTCATTTTTAGTGGCTAAATGACTTCCTCTACCCTAAAACTGCCTCTGCATTCTGTGTGTGTGTGGTACATTCATCAAGTCAGTTTTATTTGTATAGCCCAATATCACAAATTACAAATTTGCCTCAGGGGGCTTTACAGCAACACAACATCCTGTCTTTAGACCCTCACATCGGATAAGTAACACCTCCCTGAAAAAACCATTAACAGGGAGAAACAATAGGAAGAAACCTCAGGGAGATCAACAGAGGAGGATCTCTCTCCCAAGACGGACAACATGCAATGGATGTTTTGTTTACACAATTTACACAATACAACATTGAAAGAGGATAACAGAATTATAACGGACATAAAATGTATGGAGAATATGATAAGGAGGATGCCAAGCAGCGTCCAGGTGCCACCAGAAACGCACAGGACCTGAGCCACGCGACCAGCATCACCATGTAGACCTGACACAAGAGACTCACATCACACCATTCACACACAGGAGAAAGAAAGGAGAAGAAATCCTTCAGATAGAGAGAAAAGACGTGAGCCAAGAGAACAGTTTGCAGTAGTCAGTAATCTATACTCTATAATCTCATCGGCAGAACAGTGCTTGGTAAATTAACTGAGACAGAAAAGCGACCCGCCACGCAGTACAGGATGTGAAGTACCCAAAGGCAACTAATTGTAGCTTAAGGCAAAAAGATGAGTTTTAAGTTTGGATTTAAAGGACTCAACAGACTCTGATTGTCTGATGGCAGCAGGCAGGTTATTCCACAACAATGGTGCCCGATAGGAAAAGGCCCTGCTGCCACCAGCTGACTTCTTTTTAACTTTGGGTTCACACAGGAGCCCTGTATTTAGAGAGTGAAGTGCTCGAGATGGGATGTAAGGTTTAAGGAGATCAGACAGGTAGGATGGAGCAAGCCCATTTAGGGTTTTATAAGTCAGCAGAAGCACCTTGTATTCTGATCTAACATGGATAGGAAGCCAATGAAGGGAGGCAAGAATTGGTGAAATATGGTCAAATTTCCTAGTTTTAGTCAGGATTCTAGCAGCAGCATTCTGAACCATCTGAAAACTTTTAGTACTAGAACGTGGCAGACCTGAGAACAGAACATTACAGTAATCAAGTCTGGATGAAACAAATGCATGTATTAGAGTCTCTGTCTCATCCATGGACAGAAAAGACTGAATTTTAGCTGTGTTACATAAGTGAAAAAAGGCAGTCTTGGTGATTTCTTTAATGTGTTTATCAAAGGAAAGGCTGGGATCAAACATAACACCAAGATTTTTGTCTGCCACACTTTGTGAAACCACAGAGTTGTCGATTGTTGTCGTTACTTGATCAAATTGGTGTCTGTGTCTAGCAGGGCCAATGACCAGCATCTCAGTTTTATCCAAATTCAAAAACAGGAAATGTTAGTGACTTCCAATTTTTCACAGCAGCCAAGCAGGCCTCTGAATTGGTGATTTGAGTACAATTATCAGTCCTTATAGGCACATACAGCTGAGTATCATCAACATAGTAATGGAAATTAATTCCATGACTGTGTATAATTTGGCCAAGTGGTGAAATATTGAGAGAGAAAAGTAGAGGGCCAAGAACTGAGCCCTGAGGTACGAAATATTTAACATCAGATAATCTCAATGTAATATTATTACAGCAGACACAATGTGTTATTCCAGATAAGTAGGACTTAAGCCAAGAGAGAGCTAAGCCAGAGACACCAAAATTACAATTTATTCTGTCTAACAGTATACAATGATCAATGGTGGCAGAGTTGAAGATGCTAAGTTTTTCATTGGGAGTGACAAAGAAGGACAGGATTAGGAACGAGTATATTAGAGGGACAGCTCAAGTTGGAAGGTTTGGAGACAAAGCAGGAGAGGCAAGATTGAGATGGTTTGGACATGTGTGGAGGAGAGATGCTGGATGCTGGGTTTAATGGGAGAAGGATGCTGAATATGGAGCTGCCAGGGAAGAGGAGAAGAGGAAGGCCAAAGAGGAGGTTTATGGATGTGGTGAGGGAGGACATGCAGGTGGCTGGTGTGACAGAGGAAGATGCAGAGGACAGGAAGAGATGGAAACGGATGATTTGCTGTGGTGACCCCTAACGGGAACAGTCTAAAGTAGTAGTAGTAGTAGTAGTAGTAGTAGTAGTACAGTGATCAGTGGTGTCAAAGGCTGCACTGAGGTCCAGTAGTAGAAGCACAGAAGTGGAATCAGAGTTCATAGCAAGTAGAAGATCATTTACCACTCTGGTCAGAGCAATGGAGTGACAGGCCCTTAAAATCGATTGAAAAGGTTCATATAGATGGTTTTCTTCTATATGGGTCGAAAGTTGGTGATACACATCTCTCTCTAGTACTTTAGAAAAGAATGGAAGATGAGAGACTGGTCAATAGTTATTAAGAGACCCTGGATTGAGGTGCAGTTTTTTAAGTAGAGGTCTGACCACAGCTGTCTTAAAGCTGCTGGGAACAATGCCAGTAGTAAGAGATACATTAACAGTGTCCAGCGTTGTCCCAGGAAAGGCCAGAGGTCTTTAAAACGTTCTGCAGGTAAGGGGTCAAGTACGCAAATAGTTGGTTTAGAAGATGAGATGAACGTAGTTAAAGTATCAAGAGAAATAGTCTCAAAAGCTGTAATAACTGGGACTGTCAGTGACTCATTGTATATGTGAGATGGTGAAGGTGACAAATAGTTTATAATGTTTTATTTTTGAGACGGCTCATTCCTGGTTCAATTTACGAGGTAATCTGGGAGTAGCCACTGGGGGGCGCTGAGTTTGTTGATATGCCTGGTTGAATAGCTGTTTGGGCTGCCGTCGTTGGGTCGTGGTGGCCATTTTAGGTCACAACGTTTTTGATATCGTAGCGAATTGAGGGGGCAGTCCGGGACCGCCGCAACCGGGGCGCGAACTCGTGTCTCCCGCTCCGCAAGCGACAACGTGAAGCCGTCGACTAAAGGCTCCGAGCCGCTAGCCGAGGACCGGCGTGTGCGCTGCGCTATGGTAGAGGTAAGCTGTTGAAACGGGGCGCTCTGTTAAATCCATCTGCATCCCGATGTTCAAATGGCCATCCGTGCAGTTTGATATGTAAGCATGTGTGCCAGACATATCCTTTCGTGTTTTAGGTTGTTCTTTTGTGAAAATGCTTTTGTTTCATGACGTTTGATGCCCATGTGGCTAGCGAGCTACTGAGAGCTAACCCGTAGATGCTAGCTAGCTGCCCGCTCTGCGTGGCACCAGGCCTGCTGGTCGTTTAAAAATACGCTGACATGAGTCACAACGTTTGTGATGTGTTCAAGGTGCCGAAAGACAGCCAAGAGAGAATAAATCCTGCCCTGCTCGGGCCAAAGAACGCCGACTCCTGTCCGTTTTCTCCTGACCCCAGCCACACCGACCAAATAAGGCAAGGCAGAGGGAGCCAGGGAGGAGGAGGAGGAGGCCCCAACACAGGGCTCGGGAGCCGGCCTGCACAACCAGGGGCTACACGTACTAGCTAGCAGTCTGGTAAGACAGGCTCCGCTGCAGTAGCTGGAGCTGAAGAACTACTTGTTTCTGATCTCATCAACCTTACTGCAGAAAAAAGGCTGGAAACTTCTTAGTAAGTTAGATACAGAGTCATGGAGAAATCTGGGGTTATGTGTATTAATATTGATGAAGTGAGAGAGATACGCTGCTTTTCCAGCAGATAAAGCACGTTTGTATTTCAATAAACGCTCGTGCCAAGGTAGGTAAAAAAACCCTCCACCATGTCTCCTGCAGGCCCGCTTAAGAGCCTTCGTCTTCATTTGTGTGTGTAGCTCTGATTCGCTCTAATTGTATTTACACGCTGTTATGTAATGGTGTGAGTGCATGTGAGCAAAGTGTTATTTGTTGGCGCGCGCGTGTGTGTGTGTGATGTGACACTGACCTTGACTATCACTGCATTGGTCTGTGATATCATATTTCCTTTAATATGGTGTTTTTTTGTTTTTTTTTTTGGGTTATTTTTTCTTGTTTGTGTTGAAGGCTTATCTGAAGTTCATATTTCACCACCGTGAGTTTCTTTTCCTCTGGTGTTCGTCTGTCCTGACAGCCGGCTGCAGGTTGTCCTTGTGTCTCTGCAGATGACTGATGCAAAGCTTAAGTCCTCAGAATATCTACGCACTTAAATTGTTTTCCGACCCACACAGAGGTAGACTGAATACAGCAGTAGAATAAGCTTTGACTGGCAGTCTCAACATCACAAACAACCTCTTGAAGGTCACAGGTCACCGCCAAATCCATTCAGAAACTTTTTTTTTTCCTGATGAGAGATTAGTAGAAATTAGATGGAGATGAAGTGGTATTCTACCTATCTCAGATATGCAGGTGGACTCATTATTTTTTTAATTTGTGTGTATGTGTGTGTGAGAGACAGCACAGTATGTATATATCTGAGAGCATTCTTACTGATGGGAAAGAGAGTTTGGTAATGCTGATGATAGATAGATAGATAGATAGATATAAATATAGTCTTTATTGTCCTGTAGGAAATATGTTTTCACAACCAATATAAGCAAAGAACTACTACTACTACTACTACTACTACTTTCGGCTGCCTTTCGTTAGGGGTCGCCGTTGCAGATCATCCGCTTCCGTTTCTTCCTGTCTGCGTCTTTCTCTGTCACACCAGCCACCTGCATGTCCTCCCTCACCACATCCATAAACCTCCTCTTTGGCCTTCCTCTTCTCCTCTTCCCTGGCAGCTCCATATTCAGCATCCTTCTCCCAGTATACCCAGCATCTCTCCTCCACACATGTCCAAACCATCTCAATCTTGTCTCTCTTGCTTTGTCTCCAAACCGTCCAACCTGAGGTGTCCCTCTAATATACTCGTTCCTAATCCTGTCCTCCTTCATCACTCCCAATGAAAATCTTATCATCTTCATCTCTGCCACCTCCAGCTCCACCTCCTGTCTTTTCATCAGTGCCACTGTCTCCAAACCATACAACATAGCAGGCCTCACTACCATCTTGTAAACCTTCCCTTTAACTCTTGCTGGTACCCTTCTGTCACAAATCAGTCCTGACACTCTTCTCCACCCACTCCACCCTGCCTGCGCTCTCTTCTTCACCTCTCTTCTGCACTCCCCGTTACTTTGAACAGTTGACCCCAAGTATTTAAACTCATACGCCTTCGTCACCTCCGCTCCTTGCATCCTCACCATTCCTCTGTTTTCCCTCTCATTCATGCATAGGTATTCCGTCTTGCTCCTACTGACTTTCATTCCTCTTCTCTCCAGTGCATACCTCCACCTCTCCAGGCTCTCTTCAACATGCACCCTACTGTCGCTTATGATCTGCATATTTGATTTGGCAAAGATTTGACGCAACCCTCCCCATTTATCCGGGCTTGGGACCGGCACTACGAATGCACTGGCTTGTGCATCCTCAGTGGCTGGGTTTATATATGCAAAGAAACATACAGATAACTGCACCACAACATACAGATATACATACAGGTACATAAACACATAACATTCACTCACTCCCACAGATAAGTCTGGCTCTATGCTAGGTCAGCGAGGCAGTATGTTTAGTGCTGCTGTGACAGAAGGGACAAAACTTCTGCCGGAATGAGCTCTTCTCCATTTCAGGGTCCTGCATCTGCGGCCTGATGGCAGTAGTGTGAAATATGGATGGCGGGGGGGGGGGGGTTGACCGGTGTCTTTCCACTACTGTGAGTGCAAGGCATGTGATGGCTCTGTCGTTCATGCTGAGAGGTTGGGTGTAGGGGAGTGGATGATTTTGGAGGCAGCATGTGTGATCTTGTGAAGTGTGCTTTTGTTGGAGATGCTCAGCGTGGTATAGAAACAGGGGGAACAGTACAGCAGGATGGGTTGGATTATGCTTTTGTAAAGTAACAACAAGAGGTGGGGGGCAACAAGAAGTGCTCTGAGCTTGAGGATGACATGGAGTCTGCTGGGATCGTTTATGGATATGTGTTGATCAAAGCTTAGTTAATTGTCTGAAGTTGAGTCCAAGATATTTGAAGTTGTTGACCTGTTCTACTGACTTGCCGTGGATGGAGATGGGGTTCAGTCCAGTGAGGGGTGTGTTTAGTGTGTTAATGACCAGTTCGTTTGTCTTGTCCACATTCAGGTTGAGGTAGTTGCCCAGGCACCAATTTGTAACATGAGAAATTGAGTGTCGTTAGGCTGTGGTGGAGTTATTACGTTTCCTTTATTAATCCCCTTGGGTAAATTCAGTTACTGCAAATTAACCCATCCTAGCTGTGATCTGTGTAGCTAGGAGCAGTCGGCTGCCACCTTCATGCCGCGACCAGGGACCAACTCCAGTTCTTTTCCCATTGCCTTGTACAGGGGCACAGACAAAGAGTATTAACCCTAACATGCATGTTTCTTTTGATGGTGGGGGAAACCGGAGCACCCGGAGAAAACAGAGGACGACCTGGCATGACCCCCCCCCCCCCTGAAGGTTGGACAACCCCAGGGTTTGAACCCAGAACGTTCTTGCTGTGAGGTGACAGCGCTAATCACTGGGCCACCATGCCATCCATTGTCATTAAGTAGTCCCAGTATGGCAGTATCCTCAGCATATTTATAGTAAATGGTGATGGGTGAAGGTCTGATGCAGTCGTTTTTGTTGAGAGTGTAGTAAAAGGGACTGAGGACACAGCCCTGAGGGACTCCGGTGTTGGTGGTTGATGATGTTACAGTGCCTATTATTACAGCCTTTGGTCTGTTGCTAAGGAAGTTGTGGACCCAGTGGATGAGGAGTGGAGGGATGTTGAGGTGGTGGAGTTTCTTGATCATCTGGTGGCTTTGAATTGTATCAAAGACAGAGCTGAAGTTGATGAAGAGAACTGAAGTGAAGTTGCCAGGTGATTCCAGATGTTTGAGGAGTGAGTGGAGGAGACATGCCACAGCATCCTCTGTCCCCCATTTGGCCCTGTAAGCAAACTGATATGGGTCCAGTTGTGGACTGACAGCTGGTAGGATGGTGCACAGGATCAGTTTTTCCAGTCATTTCATGGCTATTGGGGTGAGTGTGACTGGTCGGTAGTGGTTTGCTTCAGAGGGGCCAGGTTTCTTGTATAATAGTAGAGGTTTTCCGGGGGGTGGGAATTGATGCTGTCCTATATGATTGACAGAAGATGGAGTGGAGGATGGGGAAGAGCTCCATGGCACAGAGCTTGTGCACCCTAGCGGGATGCCGTGTGGCCCTGGTGCCTTGCCAGGTTTCCACCTGCTGCTGTCAGACATCCTCCATTGTAAAGGGTGGGTGTTTTGGCTCGTGAGATGGGAGGACACTAAGCAGCTCCTCACAGGCAACAGAGTGGTTGTGGGTTTCACACTGTGCATAGGTGTTCGGAGAGTTGCCAAAGGTGTTGAGTTCTGTCATTGTGGAATGATATTGAATTGATTCATAACCAGTTTGTGTTCTTACTTTATAAAAGGCTTGTTTTGTGTTCATGTTGCTAAACTCTTTCTCCAATCTGCCGTTATATTTGAGTTTAGCCTTAATAATGTCATTCTTGAATCTGTCTGTTAAATATTTTAAGGGAAGTCCAGTACCTGTGCCGAAATGCCTTCTGCTTTTCTTTCAGGCTGTGCTTAATATGGGAGGTAATCCAGGGCTTGGAGTTAGGATATTTTCTAAAAGTTTTGCGGGTATGGTGGCGGTGATACAGAATGTGATATAGTCAGTGATAAGTGACACTCTGTTACCCAGATCGCCTTGAAAAATGTCCCAGTCTGTGCATGTCACTATCAGTGAGCCTTGCAATTGTGTGATTGCATCCTCCGTCCAATCAGAGGAGCGACTGAGGGCTCTCAAAGAAAGGCTGCATTCACTTTCAATCAGAGCAGTTGTTTACCGTTATTGTCTAGTGCACGAGCATGATGGTATGTGTGCTGACTCTGCAGCTTCCAACAGAGCTGCAAAAACAAGACACCAGAAATCAAAGGAGAACCGCAGCTCTAAAACTGTGCAACGTCTCCGAGAAACAGACGGTCGGCCAGTAGGCTTTAAATTAAATACCGATTCACCTACCTCCTTTAAAAACACCGACACTTTGGTCTAAAACACTGAACAGTCGGTGTGGATGGATGTTGAGACACATGAGACTTGTGTCCGGGTACTTTAGTGGTCTATTCTGTTTCTTACCAACACGCATCATCCTCCCACATGCTACGTCCCCCTGGTGAGACTCCTCATTGTCAGGTGAAAAGAAGTGCCTGGTGACTCCATGTGTATCAGGGGAGGCATGTGGTAGTCTGCAGCCCTCCCCGGATCAGCAGAGGGGGTGGAGCAGAGACCAGGACGGCCTGGAAGAGTGGGGTAATTGGCCGGGTGCAATTGGGGAGAAAAACTACTACTACTGTTAGGGGTCGCCACATCGGACGGATCACATGAGGCTTAATCAGCCGCTTTCATCCTTTTCACAACCATGGAAAACCTGTCGGACCAGTCTGTATATTGCCTGGAAATATCTCTTGACCTTTTTAAGACTCTGCCTCATTTTCAGGGCAGAACTCCAAATAGTGAATGAAGTTAGTTCTGTCATGTCCTGAAACGCAGTTCACATGACTAATTAACACTAGTTCACATGACTCATTAACGCTAGTTCAGATGACTCATTAACACTAGGTCATTGACTCATTGTTGAAGAGGATTAGAACAATAATTAAAGTTGTGTTCATTGTGTGTGTGGCTGTGTGTGCGTGCGCACATGTGCTTGATTTGCTCCGTGTGTCATGTAAACAATATTTAAAGAGATGCGCGTGCAAGTAAACAGTATAAATAGAGGTAGCAGTGCATGTAAACTGCATATAAAGAAGTATGGGTGCATGTAAACAGTAATCGAAGAGGTATGTGTGCATGTCAACGGTATAAAAAGAGGTGGGGGTGCATGTAAACAGTATAAAAAGAAGTAGGGTGCATGTAAACAATATACACATAGGTAGGGGTGCAATTAAACAGTATAAAAAGAGGTAGGGTGCATGTAAACAGTAATTGAAGAGGTATGGGTGCATGTAAACAATATATAAAGCGGCATGGGCACATGTAAACAGTATATATAGAGGTATGTGTGGATGTAAACAGTATATATAGAGGTATGCATGCATGTAAACAGTATATATATAGAGGTATGAGTGCATGTCAGGTGTCATTCAGAGGGTCATATGAAGACATCATATATGTACGAGGTCAGTGGGAGGTGATGTTATATAGTATAGTGTAATATCATATAATCTAGTATAGTATAATATAATATAAAATGATATAGAGGTGTTATTGAGAGCAGTGTGAAGTGATAGCTGAGCTAGGACACACATATAGGCTTTATAGATTCAGAAAAAAAATAATCCATTTTGCTGCAATGCCACTGCAATGCAACACCCTTTGTCTTAGATGGGCATGATCCTGTGTGTGTGTGTGTGTGTGTGTGTCAGGCGAAGGACAAATATTTGAGAGCAAATGATGGTGTGTTTCATCCTCTCTCGCCTCTGTTCTGCTTCCCCTCTCTTTCTCTTCAGTATCCTCTTTTGTACTTGATCTCCTTCATCCATTCATTCATCCATTCATTCATTCATTCATTCATTCATCCTGAAAAGAAATAGAACTATATACTTACCTCATTATGACCTCTACAGTAAACATTTGACCTCTAAATGACCTCATGCAGCATGTATGTGACTGACTTAATGGCAGAATGAATGAATGAATGATGGACTAGCTGGTTGGCTGGTGAGAGTGAGTCTGTGTGTCCCGTCAGGTCTTGCTGTCTGACCCGTTCAGTTTGTCCTCAGTTTATTTCACTGACAGTATATTATCATGGTCATCATCAGTTTCAGCCAGCAAGGCAGACTGAATGCTGCTCCTGTCATCTGAGCTGATGGACAGTTTTTCAAACGAACAAATAGAAACATGTCTGACTGTAGACTCCGCTAATCACTGTTTCTGTTCCTGTCTCGACCCCGAGTCCGATGCTGACGGGGAGAGAGAGAGAGAGAGAGGCTGGGGGGATTGTGACTGTGGGATTTTTATGTGTTGAGCCTGTCTATGCATCTGCACGCAGATACGTGTGTGTGTGTGTGTGTGTGTGTGTGTGTCTTGGTGTTTTGCAGCAACAGATTATTTTTTTTTTTACTTTTAGTTTCAAGTCAACTCAAGCCCTTTCTTGTTTGCATGGTGATGGACAGGTTGATGGAGGAGATCAGACAGGAGTCTCTGTGGACTATGATGTTTGTGGATGACATTGTGATCTGTAGTGAGAGTAGGGTGCAGGTGGAGGAGAGCCTGGAGAGGTGGAGGTATGCACTGGAGAGAAGAGGAATGAAAGTCAGTAGGAGCAAGATGGATTACTTATGCTATGCATGAATGAGAGGGAGGACAGTGGAATGGTGAGGATGCAAGGAGTGGAGGTGATGAGGTGTATGAGTTTAAATACTGGGGTCAACTCTCCAAAGTAACGGGGAGTGCAGAAGAGAGGTGAAGAAGAGAGTGCAGGCAGGGTGGAGTGGGTGGAGAAGAGTGTCAGGAGTGATGTGTGACAGAAGGGTACCAGCAAGAGTTAAAGGGAAGGTTTACCAGATGGTAGTGAGACCAGCTATGTTGTATGGTTTGGAGACAGTGGTACTGATGAAAAGACAGGAGGTGGAGCTGGAGGTGGCAGAGATGAAGATGATAAGATTTTCACTGGGAGTGATGAAGAAGGACAGGATTAGGAAGGAGTATATTAGAGGGACAGCTCAGGTTGGACGGTTTGGAGACAAAGCAAGAGAGACAAGATGGAGATGGTGTGGACATGTGTGGAGGAGAGATGCTGGGTATACTGGGAGAAGGATGCTGAATATGGAGCTGCCAGGGAAGAGGAGAAGAGGAAGGACAAAGAGGAGGTTTATGGAGGTGGTGAGGAGGACATGCAGGTGGCTGGTGTGACAGAGGAAGATGCAGAGGACAGGAAGAGATGGAAACGGATGATCCGCTGTGGCGCCCCCTAACGGGAGCAGCCGAAAGTAGTAGTAGTAGTAGTTTCAAGTCAACTCAGTCAGTCTGTGGATACGTCGGTCCCTAAGCGACACAGAATTATATCTTCTCTTAAACTCATCTCTACTTCTTTTCCATTTCTTTTCTCTTGTGTTTTATGGATTCTGTTCCAATAAAGTCTTTTCCTTTACAGGTCCATAAACCCATCATTATGTCAGTCCACACGAGGACCCTCCCATTGTTCCACCCCCTCCTTAAATCCCTGCACCTTGATTCGCCACATCTGTGCCTATTAAGCTACTTATCCAACAGCAGTGTAGCGTCATACAGATGCCTCAGTACGGACAACTCCGCCCCTCAGCCTGTGATTGGCCAGAAGTTTGTGGAGGTGTTAGGCCACTCCTACCCCCGCGATGACTTCACCAATGTGACGCCAAGGATTTTGTCGAAACTCGGCCAAAACCTCCACAACCAATCCCATCATCCTCTGTGGCTGATCAAAGAGCAAATCAAAGGCTACTTCTACAGGTACAAGTCACGTGTAACCGAGAGACGTGTCTCTGCTGCTGTCAGGCCGTGTGGTAAATCAGACACACTGGATTTAAACCTTTAAGCTTAATAACACTTATATTTGTATATTTAAATCATATAGCTGATGCTGTCTGTGTCTTTTGAAGCCAGGGACAAATTATCATAAATTAGGGGTGTGCGGGTGGCGTGGCTGTCTGTTCTGTTGCCTACCAACACGGGATCGCAGTTTCGAATCCCCGTGTTGCCTCCGGCTTGGTCAGGCGTCCCTACAGACACGGTCGGCCGTGTCTGTGGGTGGGAAGCCGGATGTGGGTATGTGTCCTGTCACTGAACTAGTGCCTCCCCTGGTCATTCTGGGCGCCTGTTCGGGGGGGGGGGGGGAACTGGGTGAAATAGCATGATCCTCCCACGTGCTATGTACCCCGGGTGAAACTCCTCACTGTCAGGTGAAAAGAAGCGGCTGGCGACTCCACATGTATGGGAGGAGATATGTGGTAGTCTGCAGCCCTTCCCGGATCAGTAGAGGAGGTGGAGCAGGAAGAGTGGGGTAATTGGCCAGGTACAATTGAGGAGAAAAAGGGGGAAAATTATAAATGATCACTGGGCCTTTGTGGCCCTTGAAACCACTACATATGTACAGCCATAGATAGATGGATGGATGGATGGAAAACACCCTGAATGGAAGGTGAATAACTGGAAGAACAAGTAAATGAAATGAGCTACCAGGTAGAATAGAAAACCAGCGATACTGCTGGTACCTGAGGACCTGATTAAGAACTGCTGAGTTTGAGGACTGAAGTGTTGAAACAGGAAGTCACCAAGTCCTTGTTCTGTCTCATCTCACCTCCCACAGCGCATTCAGTGGTCGCTCCAGCAACCCGCTGTTCTCCGTCCATGACAACCTGAGTCCCGTGGTTACAGTGGAACAGAACTTCGACAGGTCAGCCGCTTCCTCTGTTCTGATTGGCTCTCACAGTAGCTTCGTGATGGAGCATTCATATTCTAAAGCACACAAAGAAAACCATGTGCCATGGAGGACGTTCTTCTTTTCCCTCGACACTCCCAAGAATTCACCTTTCGCAAATTACCACCCCCATCAACTTTTTCAGAACCATCCAGGAAGTAGCCGTAAAACGCTAAAATACGAAGTACAAAATCCGCGCATTCCCAGAGAAAATAAGTGATGTATTTTGGAGTAATTCATCCTTAATATCATCCTGGGCAAGCCAGAAGGGGTTACAGTACGTGGTGGAGGGGTACATTCAGAGTATTGAAATTAACATTTGCTTGGACTGTGGGCTGCTGGGTGCGACTGTTATTGAGGGTAAAGCTTATCAGCCGCAATCAAAGAATGAGAAACGCCATCAACTAATTCTGAAACACACCCAAAATAACATTGTGGGCCAATCATGTTCTTGTACTACAGCGTAAGTTAAATAGTTCAGCTATTATTGGAATCTTTTTCACAATCCATAGTTATCCAAAGGAATTCAATCAAGTGCAACTGGACTTGGTATATATCCGTGAAGACGTTTCGCGTCTCATCCAAGAGGCTTCATTAGTTCGTGCCTTTCTGACTAGACCAAGCTAGTCTGACTGGCTGGTGATGAAACTCAGATATTTAGCCTCTTTGGAGTTGTTGACCACTGAATGGACTCATGACCACTGAACGGAGCTCTAACGAAGTTGAAAGTAACACCTCCAAAAGAGCCATTGACATCAATAGCTCTGATAACGACTGTTGTTGCTAAACATTGTCCGTTTGTGTAGTGGTTGTTTGGTTTCTCCTATGTATAGGTCAATGCAATCCTCATTGCATTGTACAGCATACACACAATGCAATGAGGATTGCACTGACCTATACATAGGAGAAACCAAACAACCACTACACAAACGGATGGCCCAACACAGAAGGCCAAATTCCTCAGGACAAGACTCGGCAGTCTATCTACACCTAAAGGAGAAGACACACTCCTTCGAGGACAGCAACGTACACATATTGGACAGGGGAGATAGATGGTTTGAAAGAGGGGTGAAGGAAGCCATCTATGTGAAACTGGAAAAACCATCCCTCAACAGAGGAGGAGGTCTGCTACACCACCTATCTCCCACTTACAATGCCGTCCTTTCATCGCTACCCAGGAGACTCAAGAAGCCTAGCCTCCAAGAACAACAGTCGGTCACTAATGGCTCCAACGACTCTCATGACCACTGAATGGAGCACTAACGAAGTCGAAACTAACACCTCCCAACGACTATCGTTGCTAAACATTGGAACACAAAAGAGCCATCGACATCAATAGCACTGATAACGACGCCAAAGAGGATAAATTCTGAGTTTCATCACCAGCCAGTCAGTCTAGCTTGGTCTAGTCAGAAAGGCACGAACTGATGAAGCCTCTTGGATGAGAGGTCAGACGTCTTCACGGATATATACCAAGTCCAGTTGCACTTGATTCAATTCCTTTGGATAACCATGACCTGGATGAATGAGAACATTCACAGACATAATCCATAGTCAACATCATCACATTATAGGGTTGACTTTGGCCAGAGTGCAGTGTTCTTTTATCCGGGCTATTCCGACGGTTCTGTATGGGCTTCTGGGGTCCGGTGGTAGGGCCCCGCGATTATTTTTTTTTACCTCCAGACCGGGATTTTTGACCAAAAAAGGCCGTCGAGAGGCTTCCGCAGGCGGTTTGACTTTGCTGAACGGCCGGTCCCAACCTGGAGCTCACGGATGGGGAGAGAAGTTTAAAATAGGCTGGATATAGGGAGGCTGGACTGGCCAGGGACCGTCCCAGGAAGGACCCAGCCGACCCTCGCCACGGGTCTTTATGTTCATAAATGAGAGCTGAACTTGGCTGACCTGGGACTAGGATAATTAAGTTATGCTAGTGGGCCAGCTATCGCTAAATTAGGTATCTCTGGCTACAGACTAAGCTGGTTACGTTCGTCAGTTACCTTGATAATGTTGATTTGTCAGTAATATGTTGATTTGTTGATAATGTTAATAATCATTGTGTGGGTAAAAGTAACAGTAATTATAAGTGGGCTATATTAGCTGTCGATAATAGCTAGTAACAGGTTTATCTTGGGGCAGACAAAGGTAATTTTGTTGATTTTGGATGGATTAAGCTGGCTATGGGGTCTGCCACACTCCTTAATCCATTGCCGACATCGCTCTTTTTGTGTTTTGGGAAGAGAAAGAAAATTACACCACCCTCCAAACTTTTCGGATACCTAGTATCCGATTTACAGGTCCGATAGGCAAAGCATTTCAGCATTTTGCTGTCAAATGTTTGACGACCGCCCTCACATAGAAACCGTTGCTACGGTAGGATTGGACAAGAACCCTTCTGGGGTGGTACTTTGCGAAAGGTCAATTGTTAGAATAGTTCAGATCACAAAATGAAATGAGTCTGATTGGTCTGAACGGTTTGGTTGACAGTTTGCTGATCCCACCTGACCACCCCAGTAGGAAACAAGGTGACAACTACTACCTGAACAGGTAAGAGACACCCAGCACAGATTATCTTCAATCCAAGAACCTTGAGGTATAGTTTGTCTGTTTGTCTGGGGTGCTCTTGTCTGTGTACCATGTGTATCAGTATGTACTATGGTACTATGTTAGTACTGTTAGAGGTACTGTTGTCTGTGTACCACATGTACCAGTATGTATTGTGGTACTATGTTAATACTGTTAGAGGTACTGTTGTCTGTGGATCATGTGTATCAGTATATACTATGGTACTATGTTAGTACTGTTGTTTGTGTACCATGTGTACCAGTATGTATTGTGGTACTATGTTAATACTGTTAGAAGTACTGTTGTCTGTGTACTGTGTGTATCAGTATGTACTGTGGTACTATGTTAGTCTGTTTGGACTTTGTTGTGTTAGTAGTCTACATGTCATTAAGCTAGCCTCCTGTTTCCTTTTATCTTGCCTCATGTTTCCATTTTCCAGGACTATGATGCTGCGTGCTCATACCTCCGCCCACCAGAGGGAGCTGGTGAGGTCTGGTTTAGATGCATTCCTATTGGCTGGAGATGTTTACAGGAGGGACGAGATTGATGCTAGTCACTATCCTGTCTTCCATCAGATGGAGGGCGTGAGACTCTTCTCCAACCACGAGGTGTGTGTGTATGTATGTGTGTGTGTGTGTGTGTGTGTACATGATGTAATATTATTTGATTCTTTAGTGTTTTTGTTATTCTTATTCTTCTTCCGTACGTTTTTCGGCGTCTATTTCTGCATACTGTGTGGTACAGAAACCATTCAACTATCAAAATGTTCAGCTTTTTTTAGGACATTTCTGCTTACATTCCATTATCCAAACTGCTTATCCTGCATACATTCAACTTTTTTCTAATATTTATACTTTTTTAAAATATTGGAAAGATCACGGATGAATAGGCTCGGTAGCCCTTGGCTAGCGGGTTGGACCCTTTAGTCGACTGGTTAACGATGTCGTCGCCCGCGGTGTGGGAAATCCGAGTTCGCATCCCGGCTGTGACAGTCTGGCTGGGCTGGGCTGCCCCCCCCGAATTTGCTACATGGTGTTAGTTCTGACATCAGTGCAGCCCGACCCGGACCGTCACAGCCGGGACGTGAACTCGGATTTCCCGCACCGCGGGCTACAACGTAACCAGTCGACTAAAGGGTCCGAACGGCTAGCAAAGGGCTAACATGTCTACTTATTTTTGTACGTTACTCCCTTCCTTCGGGATAGGGCGTCCCCGGCTGGACCGTCACAGCCAGGGATCCCACTTCTGACACCAATGCAGCGAACTCAAGGGGGTAACCGAGAACTGCCACAGCCGGGACGCGAACTCATGTATTCCGCACCGCGGACAACAACGTTAACCAGTCGACTTAAAGGGTCCAACCCGTTAGCCAAGGGCTACCGAGCCTATTCATCCGTGAACATGGACATGGGGGGCAAGCCGGAGCGGGTCTCAGTGGACCGTCTCAAGCCTGCCCATTTGGACCTGGGTGGGCCGGTCGAATTGGCCCTGCCCTCGCGGCGTGGACGCCCCCCTTCTCAGGCCCCTGGCCCAGCCTCGGCTCCTGCCCGGGCTCCGGTTGTGTCCCCTTCCCCCGCCCCCATACCCATTCAGCGCAGCTGTTTTGGCCGCCTGGTCTGCCCCCCGAGACGTTGACTGTTTCACTGAGTACTTTTGTGTTATATTACTGCTTTGCATTTTTTCGTGATGATGAATTCTGGGGAGGCCTGTGTGGTGATACACAGTTGAGGGTAGATTCACCAGGGGCTGCTGCTCCTTTAAGGCAGACGTTCGGAGCGCTGATGTAGGCACTGCTTAGAGTTTCCGGGGTGGAGCCATGTTTGCAGCAGCCTAGCGGTTAGCTGATTGCCACGAGAGATTGTGTTGTATCGGTGTTGTTTTGTGTGGCGAGTAAACGGAATTGACTCAACTCGATCTCTCCGTCTCCTCATTCCTGCACTCCCACAATATAATAATTTCATGTGTGTGTGTGTGTGTGTGTGTGTGTGTGTGTGTGTGTGTGTGTGTGTGTGTGTGTGTGTGGGCCACCCTATCCAGGGTGTCTCCCCGCCTGCCGCCCAATGACTGCTGGGATAGGCTCCAGCATCCCCGTGACCCTGAGAGCAGGATAAGCGGTTTGGATGATGGATGGACTTGATGACGTTTCTGTCACAAGTCCTGCTACAGTGTTTCCACACTACATACAATATACATGGATTTACACACATTTCAATAGATTTCACAGAAAATATGTCTTTGCCTAATGTCTCCTGACTAAATCTATACAGTTACTTTCAGTTGGTTCTTCTAGCTGATTCTACACACACACACACACAATTGAGACGCATTCTTTCCATTTTAACTGTTAAAATTAACAAAATTCAAACAGTATTTCAATTCTACTTCCAGCGTTGGCAGTATATGATTTTTCCTTTCAGCTGTTTCAACTACATTTTTTCAACTGATTCTTCAGCTGATACACTCCAGCTTTTCTTTAAGTAATGCACTTCAGCTCCCAATTCTGCCTGTAGACGACTATGTTCCAGCTTCCAGTTAAGATTTCAGCATTCTGCATCTTGAGGTACTGACTTCAGCTTCCAACTGCCGCTATTACACTTTAGCGTGCATGATTTTTAGTTAAGCAGTAAAATGCATTTCAGGTCATATCAGCTGGTTTATCAGCCATTTTCAGCACCGCTTCAGCAGTTTCCTTCACCTATCAGCATTCACACGCATGTTCTGCAGGAAATGAATTTTCTAGTTCTTGACATTTTGTCTTTCACTCTTGTCTCCTCCAGGCTGATTTAGAGGAGAGGTGTAGTCACCGTGGGGCATAGCATTGAGCTTATTAGCACTTCAGCAACAACATGTGCAGTTGAACCTCTAAATGTAAAAAAAATACCTTTTTTTAGTCTATAAAAAAGTGGTCTCGAATGCACACACTCAAACCGTTTTACTTTTAAAATGATCTAATTCAAAGTGAAAATCAGAAAATGTTTCTGCTCTAAAACCTAGTTATTATTTATTTATGCATGTAATATCTTACGTTTGTGTAGCACAGGAAATGTGTTTATTAGCACTTAAATCCAATGAAATGGGCGTAGCTTTGGAAATGGACATGGACGTCTATTTGCAGTGAATTGGCAGTACTCACAGGTCATATTCCATCCATCCATCCATTTTCCGAACCGCTTATCCTGCTCAGTATTCACAGGTCATTTTGTTGCATGGTATTGACAGTGTTCACAGGTCATATTGTTGGATGGTATTGACAGTATTCACAGGTCATATTGTTGGATGGTATTGACAGTGTTCACAGGTCATATTGTTGCATGGTATTGACAGTATTCACAGGTCATATTGTTGGATGTGTTGACAGTGTTCACAGGTCATATTGTTGGATGTATTGACAGTATTCACAGGTCATATTGTTGGATGGTATTGACAGTATTCACAGGTCATATTGTTGGATGGTATTGACAGTATTCACAGGTCATATTGTTGGATGGTATTGACAGTGTTCACAGGTCATATTGTTGCATGGTATTGACAGTATTCACAGGTCATATTGTTGGATGTGTTGACAGTGTTCACAGGTCATATTGTTGGATGTATTGACAGTATTCACAGGTCATATTGTTGGATGGTATTGACAGTATTCACAGGTCATATTGTTGGATGGTATTGACAGTATTCACAGGTCATATTGTTGGATGGTATTGACAGTATTCACAGGTCATATTGTTGGATGTGTTGACAGTGTTCACAGGTCATATTGTTGGATGGTATTGACAGTATTCACAGGTCATATTGTTGGATGGTATTGACAGTATTCACAGGTCATATTGTTGGATGTGTTGACAGTGTTCACAGGTCATATTGTTGGATGGTATTGACAGTATTCACAGGTCATATTGTTGGATGGTATTGACAGTGTTCACAGGTCATATTGTTGGATGGTATTGACAGTGTTCACAGGTCATATTGTTGGATGGTATTGACAGTGTTCACATGTCATATTGTTGGATGGTATTGACAGTGTTCACAGGTCATATTGTTGGATGTGTTGACAGTATTCACAGGTCATATTGTTGGATGTATTGACAGTGTTCACAGGTCATATTGTTGGATGTATTGACAGTGTTCACAGGTCATATTGTTGGATGGTATTGACAGTGTTCACAGGTCATATTGTTGCATGGTATTGACAGTATTCACAGGTCATATTGTTGGATGTATTGACAGTATTCACAGGTCATATTGTTGGATGTGTTGACAGTGTTCACAGGTCATATTGTTGGATGTGTTGACAGTATTCACGGGTCATATTGTTGGATGTATTGACAGTATTCACGGGTCATATCGTTGGACGGTATTGACAGTATTCACAGGTCATATTGTTGGATGTGTTGACAGTATTCACAGGTCATATTGTTGGATGTGTTGACAGTGTTCACAGGTCATATTGTTGGATGGTATTGACAGTATTCACAGGTCATATCGTTGGATGTGTTGACAGTATTCACAGGTCATATTGTTGGATGTGTTGACAGTGTTCACAGGTCATATTGTTGGATGGTATTGACAGTATTCACAGGTCATATTGTTGGATGTGTTGACAGTGTTCACAGGTCATATTGTTGGATGTGTTGACAGTATTCACAGGTCATATTGTTGGATGTGTTGACAGTGTTCACAGGTCATATTGTTGGATGGTATTGACAGTATTCACGGGTCATATTGTTGGATGTATTGACAGTATTCACAGGTCATATTGTTGGATGTATTGACAGTATTCACGGGGGTCATATTGTTGGACGGTGTGGGTGTGAATGGTTTATTTGCACTGGGCCCACAAGACTTGATGTCAGTTTCATTTGAACACTTGGTTGTGTTGAAGTTAAAGTGCTGTTGTCAGAAGGCTTGTTGTTCATATGATCGTGATTGAAGGAGCTGAAGGGCCAGGCAATCCTTACATTTACTTAGGTCTGCTCAAAAATATGGGTTATGAGACTCATAACTTATCTTTCAGATGCTTTTTAATTGATCCATTTTCCTTTCTATGTATTCTGTGACGTTGTTCTTCCTGCTTTATTTCTGCGCCGTGTTATCCAGTTTTTCCTTTGGGGTCGGGAGGCATGTTGGTAAACCAAACTCAGCATCCAAACTTACAGGATGGGGACATCCCATCTTCCTTGGTTACTGTTGCTATACCAACAAGCTTTCATCATCACTCCATCTACTGTTGTGGGTTGGTTTAAACTTCAGGATTCCATCAGTATTGTCGGTAGTCTGTCAACAACTGGTCTCCCCCTCCCAACAACTGATCTTTTGACGTTCAGGAATCGGGAACACTTTATTTTCTGATTCCTGAAAGTCAAAGATCAATGGTTGGGAGGAAAAATAAATTGGCGTATCTTTATGATTTCTTTATCAACTGGAAGGTATGTTTTCCAGACAGTCGGGATTTGATGAAAGGAATGAAAAATATTTTGTCCTCCAGTCACTCAAGATGATATAAATCAATTTTGCAGTTTCCCCAACAAAACCTTTTCACCATTTCCCTTTCCTTCAGCTCTTTTTATGAATCTGATGTTATCTATCGTACGTCATATTGAAGCTGATCTCTTGGTCGTCCTGGGGTGTCGCAGCATGTTGTCACAGGAAGTGGACATTTTCAACATTTTGGTGAATCATTGTGTCAGTCATTATTTTGCGATGCTCAATTCAAACCATGCCCGTGTCTCTCAGCTGTTTTCCAGGGTGGAGAAGGGAGCGGATCTGTCTCTGTTTGAGTCGGGGGGGCGGCGGACGCCTCAGAAACAGGAGAGTCACACACTGGAGGCCGTCAAACTGCTGGAGTATGACCTGAAGAGCACGCTGACACGCCTCCTCCATCACATGTTCACAGAGGGTGAGCTGATTGATGGATCTATCTGACTGATTGACTGACTGATTGATTGGCTGACAGCCTGTGCACACTCATTGCAGACAATGACAAATTTATTATCAATCAATCAATCAGACTTTATTTGTATAGCACTGTTCATACAAACAAATGTAACACAGTGCTTCACACAGTAAAACAATAAAATGTTCCTCCCTTACAAAAAAGGTACAGGCAAATTTTATAAAAGTACAGACAAGTTTAAAACTGAGTTAGTAAACTAAATAAAAGTGCCATAAACACTGATGAATTAAAAGTAACAACAATCGGAGCAGGATATATAAAAATAGCAAAATATACAGATCACATTTCCACACACACACACACACACGTATAACTTAGCCGTAGGCTGTTTTGAAAGGTACGGTTTCCAACCTGCTTTTAAATGTGTCCAGTGTGGAGAGTGCATAAATAGAAAATGCAGCATCTCCTGCTCCAGACCTAGCACGAGGGGTGGTTAAAAGACCACTGCTGTTGGACCTGAGAGTTCTTGCTGGTTTGTAAGTAATTAGCATGTTTTATATAGTGTGGTGCAAGGCCATTAAACTCTTTGTATACAATTAACAAAACTTTAAAATTGATTCTAGTTTTGACGGTGAGCCAATGCAGCGATGTAAGAACAGGTGTAATGTGTTCATACTTTTTAGTTCCGGTGAGAACACATGCTGCCCCATTTTGAACTAACTGTAGTTAATTCAGTTCAGTTCAGCTCGGCTCAGTTCAGTTTAATTTCGGTTCTTTTCAGCCCAGTTCATTTCAGTTTAATTAGATTTCATTTTAGTTCAGTCCAGTTCAGTTTGGTTCTTTTCAGTTCAGTTCAGATGGCTTTATTAACATGACAAAATGAGCATTTGTTTGCCCCTTTCATGAACAGAAAAATGATCAATGTAACAGTGGGAAGAAAAAAAACACTTATTGTGGACTTGCGGTTTGGTCAGTGGAGGAGAAGGCGTAATTCGGGAGTGCTCCGCTAAATATAATCATTTTGCACCACTAACTTCACCTAAGACGGCAAAGGTAAACTTCCTTAACTAAAATAAACACTACATTGACTCCTAAACCAGCATCGCGCCACGAAGCAAAGGCATAAACTCAGGGACAAATCTACGACATATATAGAACTACAGAGGAGGATGAGGCTAGCTCTGCTAACAATGCTAGTAGCACCCACAGAGCTAAAGAAGGGACAAACATGGACTCCCAATGTAACAACTTTACTCTGGCTCACATCGAAGCCCGACTAAAAGGCCTACCAGGCGGCATGGCCCTTCCAAGCTTTACTGGGTATTACTGGGCTAGTAATATTCCAAAATTACTGTATGGGTTCAGCAGTATAACCCAAGAGGACTTGCCAGTATGGGCTCATTTGCAGAGCTCCTCTTCACCCTTATCCTTGAATTCCTTGATCTGCTCTGAACTTTCACTCAGTCACAATATTAGTCCAATTCCTACTGTCACTCATACACTAAAAATTTGGTCCCAATTAGGAAAACATTATGGCTTGCATAAATCCTCTATTGCTTGTCGCTCATAATCACTGATTTGCTCCATTGTTTGCTGATCCCAATTTTGAGACATGGTCCAATAAAGGAATCCAATCTCTGAGACCTCTATTCAGATGGATTTTTTTTTTCAGATTTGTCAAGGAAATTTGACCTACCTAAATCCCACCTCTTTAGTTATTTTCAAATTCGCTGCTTCATACAGAATCAATTTCCAAATTGTCCCCCTAATTCACATGTTGATTCATTCTTGGACTTGCTCCTAAGGTCAAAAGCTTGATTTCAATATTATATGAGAAGACTGGATGCATTAATCCTGATTCCCCCATTAATCTGAAGACTGAATGGCAACAAGAACTGGAAATAGACATTTCTGAGGAGCAGTGGGAACTCGCTCTCGAACAGGTTCATTCATCTCCCATCTGCGTAAGCCATGGTCTGCAGCAATTCAAGACAATACACTGCATTTACTACACAAATGCTAGACTTGCGAAAATATTCCATGATTTAAGCGATTTTTGCAACAGGTGCAGACACTCCCTCGCTAACATGACCCACATGTTTTGGTCCTGTCCCACGCTGCATGACTATTGGACCAATATATTTAAATCCTTTGAGGAACTAGCTGGCACACAAATCACTCCCAACCCACTTAAAGCTCTAGCTGTCATTCCCCCCATGCTAATTTACCTACTTCATTCCAAAGAATGGTAAACGTCTTATACTCCTCAAATGGAAACACATATCTCCAGCCAGGCCTATGACAAATGGATCAAAGACGTTTTAAGTAATATCAAATTAGAAAAAGTCAGATTCTCATTGTAGGGTTCTTTAAAAACCTTTGAAAAAAACCTGGAGATCATTTATTGACCACACAAGGATGCTCTCCATTGTTCAAGACGTTGATTATAATTAGGATTAGCAGGAATGTCAGCCGTAATGACACACGCATACTCACACAATTCCACCCTACATTTATCTATGAATTTGTTTATTCTTTGCCCTTTTTTTCCCTTTTTTAATATTGTCATTATTAGTATTACTTTTTTTTCTTTCTTTCTTTCCTCTAGGGTTTGGGGGTTGGTGAGGGAGACTTGGATTGGGAGCGTCTGCTGGGGGATTGAGGGGTTGGGTTAAGAATAATTATATACATAGATGTAAATATTTGTAATTTTGTATAACTGAAAACTCTTATGAATAAATTATAAAAAAGAATACAACTGCAATGTAGGCGACACATCAGGAATAAGATGAGGTTTATAAAACTTAATTTGCCCCCATCGGGAAAGTTTAATAAACAATCAATGCAACAAAAAAAACGTATTGTGTGTGTTTGCAGAGCATCATGCATGTAAATGTGCAAATGTGCATACGGTCGTGTGTGTGTGACACAGCTGACCTTTCTGAAACCTGAGGGGAAGACAGACAACTGAAGGAGGAGAAGGGTGGCTACACTTTCTTCTGGAAAGGGAAAGCTGCTGATGAGACCAGGATCCATGGCGTTGGATTTGCCATCAGGAACCAGATCATCAGCCACCTTTCTGAATTTCCTGTGGGGATCAGTGAGCGTCTCATGACCATCTGTCTGGTGCTTGCCAACAGCCAGATGGCAACAGTTGTGAGTGCCTATGCCACTACTTTAGACTCTGAAGAGGAAGTAAAAGAGACCTTCCATGCCTGCTTAGATGTGACACTGTGTCAATAATCCCCAAGGAGGGTGAGATTATTCTCCCAGGAGACTTCAACACCTGGGATCAACATCAATGGAAGGGCACAAAGGAAAGGAAGGCATCGGGAACATCAACTCCAATGGAGATGTGCTCAGTACAACCTCACCATCACTAAAAGACTGTTTCACTAGAAAAACAAATTTAAGGCGTCTTGGAGACACCCCTGCTTCAAACACTGGTATCTCCTTGACTATGTCATTGGACCAACCAGGGACCGCCATGAAGTGAACATCATGAGGGCCATAGTCGTTGAAGATCACTGCTGGACAGATCATCGCCTCATCTGCTCCACGATGTCCATCAAACTCAAGAGGAAGAGGAGGGTTCAAAAGAAGCAGATCTGGCCAAGACTGAACCTTGAAAACTTGAATGAAATTGCCACCCAGCAGCATCTTCAGGCCTTTCTTGGGGAAACCCTCCAACAGGAATATCCTGATGACATTGAGAAGCACTGTAGCCTGCTCAAATCCACCATCCTCGACACCTGCAAAACCACCCTTGGGTATAAGTCCAGAAAACACCAGGACTGGTTTGATGAGAATGACACAAGAGATAGAACAGCTCATCTCCAAGCAAAGGAAAGCCTTTTGTGCCTGGAAAATTGATGTAACCTGCAGTGCTAAAAGAGTTGCTCACTCCAAAGCCAAGGTGGATGTCCAGCGACGGGTGAAGGAGCTTAAGAATTCTTGGTGGACAGAAAAGGCTCTGGAAATCCAGTGACTGACAGACTTGGGTGACATCAGAGGCTTTTTCAGCGCTAGTAAGGCCGTCTATGGTCCAAGCAACCATGGCTTAAACCTCCTGTGCACAAAAGGACGGGCATGAGCTGCTGAAGGACAAGTCCATTAACACCTAATGGAAGGAGCACTTACAGGAAATACTCAACCACAACAGCACAGCTGAACCAGACATTGCCAGCCACATTCCCCAGAGTCCCATCAGAGAAGACATTTGGGAACCTCCCACCATGACAGAGGTTCAAGATGCCATCAAGAGCCTTGAGAACAACAAGGCCGCTGGTCCAGATGGGATCCCAGCTGAGAATTCTGGAAGAAGCCAACATGACTAGCATCACCACCACAATAATGCAGCACCAACTCTGATGGACAGGCCATGACATCCACATGTTCAACACACATCTCCCCAAACAGATCCTGTACTCCCAGCTGAAGGAAGGTCAGCGAGCTCCCGGCGGGCAAAATAAATGTTTCAAGGACAATATCAAGACCAATCTGAAGAAATTCAACATCACACCGAGCAACTGGGAACACATTGCACTGGATAGGCGCTCCTGGAAGAAATCCGTTCAGGAAGAAGCTGCATGTCATGAAATGGAGCTCCACTGTGCTGCAGAGAAAAGAAAAAGGCTCAAGCACCACCACCACCACCACCACCACCACCACCACCACCACCACTTTCTCCTGTCCACACTGCACCAAAGTATGTGGCTCACAGATCAGCCTCTACAGCCATCTGAAGACCCACAAGTAGACAACCCAATGGAGAGGACATCATACTCACTTCGAGTGACCGCCGATGCTGGGTGTGTGTGTGTGTGTGTGTGTGTGTGTGTGTGTGTATGTATCTTGGGTGTTTGTCTAGCTGCCACATGACTAACCTGCTGTTTAGTTGTTTTAATGTCTTCATGGTTGAGAGTTCAGTTGTGTGTGTCTCTGCTCAGATCTGGAGGTCAGATGGGTGGACTGCTACTTCCCATTCACACATCCCTCCTTTGAGATGGAGGTGCGTTTCCAAGGCGACTGGATGGAGGTGCTGGGCTGTGGCGTGATGGAGCAGGAGCTGGTGAACTCAGGTCAGAACATGCACACATGTGCGCGCACACACACACACGTACATCTCTATATACAGAAGTAGTCCTGTTAAGCTCTGAAATATAAGGTTAGACTGTACTCAGCAGCGGACAGTGTGTGTGTGTGAGTGTGTGTGTGAACCAGGGCATTGTGTATTTGGAGTCAGTCAACCTCAACTGGATAAATAGTGTTCCTTGTTCCTTCTGGTCTGATGACTTGGTGTGTTGAAGTAAAGGTGACCTGGTCAGACCTGTCAGGGTTTTCAGGTGTTTTTCTGTCCACATAGAACCAGCTACCTTCTTCAGATGCTTGTCTTATACCGAGACTCCCCTTATTTAGCATGATCGTGTCATATTGTGTTAGGTGTGTGTTGTCGTGACTTACGCCACCATGAAAGCACCAATCTGTCAATGAAACTTTATTTTAAAGATGATGTATGTACATGAAGGTAATATTCAGTGCATGTGTGAGAACAAGATGAACTCATCAGACCAGACATGCATTTTCTCACACAGAAGACAACACTGTGTGTGTGTGTGTGTGTGTGTGTGTGTGGGGGGGGGGTCTGGTTGGCTTTTGGAGTAAATATGTATGTAGACTTGTGGGCGGCACGGTGGCACAGTGGTTAGCACAGTCACCTCACAGCAAGAAGGTCCTTGGTTCGAGCCTCGGGGTAGTCCAACCTTGGGGGTGGTCCCGGGTCGTCCTCTGTGTGGAGTTTGCATGTTCTCCCCGTGTCTGCGTGGGTTTCCTCCGGGGGCTCTGGTTTCCTCCCACAGTCCAAAGACATGTAGGTCAGGTGACTCAAAGACATGTAGGTCAGGTGACTCAAAGACATGTAGGTTAGGTGAATCAGCCGTACTAAATTGTCCCTAGGTGTGTGTGTGTGTGTGTGTGTGTGTGTGTGTGTGGGGGGGGGGGGGCCTGTGATGGACTGGTGGCCTGTCCAGGGTGTCTCCCTGACTGCCAGGATAGACTCCAACATACCAGTGACCCTGATGAGGATGCGCAGCTTGGATGATGGATGGAAGGATGGATGGATGATGGGTGGATGGATGTAGGCTTGTTGGTCAGGCTTTGAGGGAAAGGTCGCTTTGGGTTAAGATGGATTTTCCTCTTCACAAGGGAGCAGGATTTTTTTCTGTGTTTTTTGTTTATCGGCGCTATGTCCTTCACACACACATACCCACACACACACACACACACACACACACACACACAAGCTAGTTCTTGCAGGTTCCTGTCTACCAGTTTGTAAACCACACATCCCAGCAGTCATCCTGCAACATTCTTTCACTGTCCTAAAATCACATAGTCAGTCAGTAAATCCGTAAATCAATAACTAAGTGAATGTTTGTTCATTTTGTTGGCCAGTCTCTGGGGTGTGCCCTGGCGGGCCCTCCTGCTCTCTTGGTCTGAAAGCGTTCCCTCATCCGGAGTTGTTTTCCAGAAAGACGAATGAAAGCAGCAGTAGAATAAACCACAGATCCAAGATCAGCCATGCTGAAATAACTAGGAGCAAGTTTCACCCTGCAGAGACAGACACACAACAGATGAGCTGAGAGAACACTGACTATAGAGAGCTAGAGTCTCTCTCTCCCTCTCACTCTATCTGTCCCTCTCTCTCTCTGTCTCGCTATCCCTCTCTTTCTTTCTCTCTCTCCCTCTCCCTCTCTCTCACTCTATCTGTCCCTCTCTCTCTCTCTGTCCCTCTCTTTCTTTCTCTCTCTCCCTCTCCCTCTCTCTCACTCTATCTGTCCCTCTCTCTCTCTCTCTCTGTCCCTCTCTTTCTCACTCTGTCTCTCTCTGTGTCTCCCTCTCTGTGTCTCTCTCTCAGGAAGGTTGTGATACTTGAGCTCAGCTCGTCCGCTGCTTGTTCAGATCAATAAAACATTCTTTAAAACACCTGGATTCCCTCAGCAAGACCCAGTCACACTGAGACTACAGTGATGACTGCAGAACACAACAACCATGTCACACTACAGCTACACAACACAACAACCACGTCACACTACAGTTACACAACACAGCAGCCACATCACACTACAGCTACACAACACAACAACCACGTCACACTACAGCCACACAACAACCACGTCACACTACAGCTACATGGCACTACAACCACATCACACTACAACTACACAACACAACAACCATGTCAAACTACAGCTACACAACACAACAACCATGGCACACTACAGCTACACGACACAACACCCACGGCACACTACACCCACAAAACAACCACGTCACACTACAGCTACACAACAACCATGTCACACTACAGCTGCACGACACAACAACCCCATCACACTACGGCTGCACGACACAACAACCACATCACACTACAGCTACACAACAACCATGTCACACTACAGCTGCACGACACAACAACCCCATCACACTACAGCTGCACGACACAACAACCATGTGACACTACAGCTGCACGACACAACAACCACGTCACACTACAAACACCGCTCTGCAGCCACACAACAACTGCATGGCACAACAACAACACATTAAGCGACACAGCGCTACTCCAACCACACAGTAAGTGCAGGTGGAGTCTGGGTGTGTTTCAGCTCTAGAAGTTTAGAAAGTAAAAAGAGTACCAGTTTCACCAAACACCGACTTTCAGCTTTACTCCTACTGCTGAAATTATTGCCTGCGAAAGAACAGTTGTGTGTGGGAGCGTGCGTGTGTGTGTTGTTCTAAACCCTACCAGAAGATGGCGATGCAGAGCAAGGAAACGTCAGGTTCCAAATCTGCAGTTTCTACAACTAAATCAGAGCCAATAGAGAGCTGGTCGAGCTAACGCTGACAGACGACAGGGGGGACGGACTGAGCTGCGCACACACACACACAGAGAGAGAGAGAGAGAGAGAGAGTGTAGTTTTATTCATTGTCAGTACAACACCCTTGGTGTGTGTGTGTGTGTGTGTGTGTATTCAGTGTGTGTTTCTAAACAAGGATGAGAGGCATTGTTCCGCAGAACCAATGTGAACAGATAATACAAGCAAACAGCCAATCAGAGCAGGGCATTTAGTATCTTCACCTACCTGTCTGCCATTATCACACATTACACATGTGCGTCAGGGGGCTTTACAGCAACACAACATCCTGTCCTTAGACCCTCACACCGGATAAGGAACACCTGGAAACTGTGGAGACCTGGCACAGTGATGCTCCACCTTCCATTCAGCATGCCGTGTGTGTGTGTGAGTGTGTGTGTGTGTGTGTGTGTGTGTGAGAGAGAGAGAGAGATCCCAGCTTGCTGATGTAACATCATTGTCAGTGTGTGTCCATCCTTGCCACTGCTGCAATGCTCTGACATACTGTAGAGATGGTAACACACACACACACACACACACACACACACACACACACACACAGATCAAGTCATGTCACAGAGCTGTGCAATATCAATAAATAAGACTACACACAGACACACACACACACACACACACACACACACACACACACACAGACAAACACACACAGACAAACACACACACACACTGACTTTGTTTCCTTTCTTTTTCTGCCCCTCTTCTCACTGCAGGGGGTGAGTTTGTCAACTGCAACTGCAACTCACCACACCCACCCACCCACACACACTCTATACATATATATATATATATACACACGCACACATTCACAGGCTCATACACACACACACGCTCACATACACACACTCATATACGTATATACACTCACACACACGCAAACCTCCTCTTCATCCTTACCCCCCACCCACCCACACATCTCTCCACTGCGGCAGTGTGGCTGTTGCCTTGGAAACCGCTCATTCAGTCTTCCCCTTCTTTACCCCACACACACACACAGGGGACAAACTGGGGGAGAAGAGAGAGAGGTTAGGCAAGAGAGAGAATAGCAGGGATGGGGGGATGAATTAAACGAGTGCCCCACCACCAAGGAGCATCGGGGACACCAGTTGGGGATTAGCGTGTGTGTGTGTGTGTGTGTGTGTGTGTGTGTGTGTGTGTGTTATTTATTAGTCCATAAGGCGTGACTTCCATATGCAGGGCGAGGGGCACATCCACACCACCAGCTGGGTCTGCAGATTGAATGAGCGAGACGGAGAACAACAGACAGCCACTGGGAGAGGAGCTGGACAGACATACAGACAGAGGACATGTAATGCGTTAAAGTTGGAAGTAACAGACAGAGAGAGAGAGAGAGAGAGAGAGATGGATGGATAGATGGTGAGAGTTGGCTTTTACCTGATAGATACATAAAAAGAGAGGGGGAGAGCCACTACGTTTTTATTCATTTGGGTCCCCCGGACATGGAATCCCTTCACGTGCACACACACACACACACACACACACACACACACACACACACACACACACACACACACACACACACACACATATCTGGTTGAATAATGTGTGTGCTCGGGGTTCCCAGGGGCTTTCCTCTGTGTCGGTGGGTAGCATATGGGACCTGGCGCTAATGACACCCCCCCCCCTCCCATGGGACCGTGTGTGTGTGTGTGTGTGTGTGTGTGTGACAGGACATGGCAGTGAAATGTGATTAAAATCGTGTTGGTGACAATTAACAACCCTTCACAACCTGTACATGGAGACGTGTGTGTGTGTGCGTGTGTGTGTGTGTGTGTGTGTGTCTGTGTTCTGGTTCAGGTGGTGAATTCAGTGTTAATCCGTCTCTCTGAATAAATGATGTGCCATCCTGACCCCCCATCCCTTCATCTCACTCCTGTTTTCTGATGAGTCGACACTTCAATCCCTTTTTCTCGTCTTCAGCACGCTTCCCCCTACTCTCTCTCTCTCTCTCTCTTGCTCGCTCTCTCTGTCTCTCTTGCTCGCTCTCTCTCTCTGTCTCTCTCTCTCTCTCTGTCTCTCTCTCTCTCTCTGTCTCTCTCTCTCTTGCTCGCTCTCTCTCTGTCTCTCTCTCTCTCTGTCTCTCTTGCTCGCTCTCTCTCTCTGTCTCTCTGTCTCTCTGTCTTGCTCTCTCTTGCTCTCTCTCTCTCGCTCTCTCTCGCTCGCTCTCTCTGTCTCTTCCTCTGTCTGTCTCTCGCTCTGTCTTTCTGTCTTGCTCTCTCTCTGTCTCGCTCTCTCTCTGTGTCTCGCTTTGTCTCTCTGTCTCGCTCTCTCTGTGTCTCGCTCGCTCTCTGTCTGTCTCTCTCGCTCTCTCTCTGTCTCGCTCTCTCTCTCTCTGTCTCTCGCTCTTTCTGTCTCACTGTCTCTCTGTCTGTCTGTCTCTGTCTGTCTCGCTATCTCACTCTCTGTCTTGCTTTCTCTGTCCCTGTCTCTCTCAATTCAATTCAATATGTGCTTTATTGGCATGACATACGTTTGTGTACATATTGCCAAAGCATGTAAAACAACAACACAACACAACAGTGATTATAATAATTCATCTCTCTATCTGTCTCACTCTGTCTGTCTCTCTCTCGCTCTGTCTCACTCTGTCTCTCTCTCTCTCTCTGTCTCTGTCTTGCTCTCTCGTGCTGTCTCACTCTCTCTGCTCTCTCTGTCTCTCTCTTTCTGTCTCTCCCTCTGTCCCTGTCTGTCTGTCTCTCTGTGATTGGATTATTAATGTTAGACCTCTTGGAGAAGAAAAGAGTGAGCAACATTGCAGGTTGAAAATAAAGAACTAAGAAAAATAGAAGAGCGACAAATAGATAAACAGATATTTAGACAGCTAGATGGACAGACAGATAGATGGACAGCCGGACAGTTAGAAAGTGGAGCAGTAGATTAAGTCATTGAGGTCGGTGTGAGGTGCGGTGACCCCTCTTGTTCTGTTAAGCTTGTTAACTCCGCCCACTCGTGACCTCTGACCCCCTCTGAGATTGGCAGGCAGCTCTCATTTCAGTAGTTCTCATTTCCTCCTGCCTCCCTCCATCGTCTGCGAATTCATCTCTGCTGTGTCTCAAATGTGGCTCCCTCTCTCCACATAGATGACTCTCGCTCTGTCTCTTTCTCCTTGTCTCTGTGTCTCGCTCTGTGTCTCTGTCGCTCTCTCTGTGTCTCTCTGTCTCTCTCTCTGTGTCTCGTTCTGTGTCTCGTTCTGTCTCTCTGTCCCTCTCTGTGTCTCTTATGCTCTCTCTCTCTGTCTCTCTCTCGCTTATCTCTCTATCTTTCACTCTGTCACTCTTAATTCAATTCAGTGATGCTTTATTGGCATGACTGCATTAATTACAATGTTGCCAAAGCAAAACAGGTCAACAGAAGTAAACAAACAAAACAAAAACAACAGAGTACCAAACAAAACAAACAAAACAAAAAAAAGGAAAAAGGAAGACATAGATCTGGCAGAAACATAGAACAGCACTTGAACAGCAACTGACAGTAACTGACAGTGTTTTGGTCACTAACTGACCCTTAGGCTATGGCATTCTGACACATATTGTGCCGCAAGGTGTGACCTTTGACCCTCTCCTAAAATAAGTGGCCATTGTTCTTTCTCATCCAGGAGTAGAACATTTGGAATCTGGTTTTCAAATGTCTCCTGGTATTTTTCTCTTATGTTCTGGAATTTCTCACAATTTAGCAGGAAGTGCATCTCTGTCTCCACCTCACCTGCCGTACAGTGACCACATATTCTTTGCTCTTTTGGTAGCCAAGATGTTTTGTCTTTCTGTCTCTCTCTCTCTCTGTCTGTCTGTCTGTCTCTCTCTGTCTGGCTCTCTCGCTGTCTCTGTCTCTCTCTTTCTGTCTCTCTGTTTCTCTGTCTGTCTCTCTGTCTCTCTCTTTCTGTCTCTCTGTCTCTGTTTCTCTGTCTCTCTCTGTCTATGTCTCTGTCTGTTTGTCTGTCTGTCTGTCGGTCTCTCTGTTTGTCTCTGTCTGTCTCTCTGTCTCTCTCTTTTACAGGGTTCTGAAGACATATTCGGACACCATAAAATGCAACACACGATACACAGTGATGATATCAAATATCTCGGTGTGTATTTATTTGTGTGTGATGTGTGTCCCTGTAAGCCAGGTTGTGATTGGCTGTTGGTGGTGTGTGATGTCTGTGGGGTGAAATCACATCAGGTCAGCAATGTGAGGATGAGACCTGTTTCCCCTACCTCCCTATTCTATCAGTTTCACCATACCTCATCTACATCCCCTCATACACAAACACACACACACACACACACACACGCAAGGCTGTGGTCTGGCATGCTGGCAGGCAGCAGCAGTGGGTCTCTGGGGTTTCTGGAGAGCAGAACAAACATTTGTTTGTGCAGCGGTCCATCTCTGACCTGCAGCCTGGCTGAATACCAAACACCACAGACACACAGGGAGACAGACCCACAGACACACACACACACACACACAGGGAGAGAGACAGACATAGACAGAGAGAGAGAGACACACAGAGAGAGAGCAAGAGACAGACACAGAGAGAGAGACAGCGACAGAGAGAGAGAGACACAGACAGACACAGAGGGAGACAGAGACAGACAGACACAGAGAGGGAGAGAGAAACAGAGAGACAGACATAGACAGAGAGAGACAGACACAGAGAGAGAGAGCGAGAGACACAGAGAGACAGACACAGAGAGAGAGACATCGACAGAGAGACACAGAGACACAGACACAGACAGAGGGAGACAGAGACAGACAGACACAGAGAGGGAGACACAGACAGACAGACACAGAGAGATACAGAGACAGACAGACACAGAGAGGGAGAGAGAAACAGAGAGACAGACATAGACAGAGAGAGACAGACACAGAGAGAGAGAGCGAGAGACACAGAGAGAGAGACATCGACAGAGAGAGAGAGACACAGAGACACAGACAGAGGGAGACAGAGACAGACAGACACAGAGAGGGAGACACAGACAGACAGACACAGAGAGATACAGAGACAGACAGACACAGAGAGGGAGAGAGAAACAGAGAGACAGAGCAATAGAGAGAGAAAGAGAGACAGACAGAAAGAGAGACAGAGAGACAGACATAGACAGAGAGACACACAGAGAGAGAGAGAGCGAGAGACACACAGAGACAGACACAGAGAGACACAGACATAGACAGAGGGAGACAGAGAGAGACACAGACACAGACAGAGGGAGACAGACAGACAGACAGACACAGAGAGGGAGACAGAGACAGACAGACACAGAGAGGGAGACAGAGACAGACAGACACAGAGAGGGAGACAGAGACAGACAGACACAGAGAGGGAGAGAGAAACAGAGAGACAGACACAGAGAGAGAGAGCGAGAGACACACAGAGACAGACACAGAGAGAGAGACATCGACAGAGAGAGAGAGACACAGAGACACAGACAGAGGGAGACAGAGACAGACAGACACAGAGAGGGAGACAGAGACAGACAGACACAGAGAGATACAGAGACAGACAGACACAGAGAGGGAGAGAGAAACAGAGAGACAGAGCAATAGAGAGAGAAAGAGAGACAGACAGAAAGAGAGACAGAGAGACAGACATAGACAGAGAGACACACAGAGAGAGAGAGAGCGAGAGACACACAGAGACAGACACAGAGAGAGAGACATCGACAGAGAGAGACACAGAGAGACACAGACACAGACAGAGGGAGACAGACAGACAGACACAGAGAGGGAGACAGAGACAGACAGACACAGAGAGGGAGACAGAGACAGACAGACACAGAGAGATACAGAGACAGACAGACACAGAGAGGGAGAGAGAAACAGAGAGACAGAGCAATAGAGAGAGAAAGAGAGACAGACAGAAAGAGAGAGAGCGAGAGAGAGTGAAGAATGAAAAGAAAGACGTGAAGAAAGGAGGAGAGGGAGAATAGGAGTTTGTGTGTCAGGATGGAGAAGAGCAAAAAATGTGATGGCAAGTTAAATAGTACTGTGTCTACGTTTTTTAGGGGCAAGTGTGTGTGTGTGTCTGTGTGTGTGTTCATCGGCTGTCTGTGGTCTTCAGTACATATTTCATGGAGACCTGGTATGTTTACAGATGTGTTAGAAACCGTCTACATGTTTGCTGGTGTGAGACATGACCTAGTCGTCTCTTGTAATGGAACCAATGCAAATGGCCGAACCTGAGCAGAACCTAACATGCATCAGCCCACCGACACACCAACTGACATTTCCGGTCCAGCACCGCCACTGCCGCCCCCGCCGCCAAATTAAAATGCGAACCAGTTTCTCCCTAAAGTAGCTTGTGTAGATGAAATTAGCGCTCATTAAAGTTTCCTTCAGAGTTGTGTTTGTGTGGCAGTGCCTTGACTGCTTCAGTTTTTACCAAACACGAACCTTCTGGCCCTGAAAAGCCTTCGTAGGTTAAAAATAGAACTCATTGAAATTCATTTTCTCTTTTTCCAGATGAAAAGCACATGCAGCTTCTATCATCTCTGTTATATTATGTTCGATTTCTCCAAACGCTTTTAAACAGGTATGTCTGGGGCGTCCGGGTGGCATGGCGGTCTCTTCCGTTGCCTCCCAACACAGGGATCTCCGGTTCGAATCCCCGTGTTACCTCCGGCTTGGTCGGGCGTCCCTACAGACACAATTGGCCGTGTCTGTGGGTGGGAAGCTGGATGTGGGTATGTGCCCTGGTTTCTACACTAGCGCCTCCTCTGGTCGGTCGGGTCACCTGTTCAGGGGGGAGGGGGAACTGGGGGGAATAGTGTGATCTTCCCATGCACTACATCCCCCTGGTGAAACTCCTCACTGTCAGGTGAAAAGAAGTGGGTGGTGACGCCACGTGTATGGGGGGAGACATGTGGTAGTCTGCAGCCCTCCCCGGATCAGCAGAGGGGGTGGAGCAGCAACCAGGAAGGCTCGGAAGAGTGGGCCGGATACAACTGGGGAGAAAAAGAGGAGAAAAATCCACACAAAAAAAAATGGTTTGTTCTGTCAGATTGACACCATTCACGAAGAAAGAAACTGTCCTTTGAACGGCGTCCCAGCTTGACAAGATAATCATTATATTCTGCAAGACACGCCGACACCGCCGATCGTCCTACATGAACGTTTTAAAGGTTCGGATGAACAAGTCGCTCCTTAAGCCACAGATGGACTCGTCAGACATCAGCAGGAGACGGGTCCATTCCTCCTTTTTCAGGACGTTTGCTGAAGCTAAGCTTTTGATGTCTGATAGTGTCTGAGGGATTTGCCTTTGGATGACGTCTCCAGTGGAGCGTTGCCGTCGTCTTTGAGGAAGATTTCATCGTGTTTACTCGTCTGGCGTTCCACCATGTCTTCCTGCATGCTGTAGAAAACGTCTGCCTGGTGGAGCATTTTAACCCAGATATGCTGTGTGTTTCAAACTCGGCGTCACATCGATCAGTCAAGGCTTCACCTGGTGCACATTAAACAAATAGTAAATGTATTTTAAATACATACATGGGTTGGTAGCAGTGGCGGTTCTAGCTTGTATGGTGCCCCGGGCGACCCCCCCCCCCCCGACATACAAGCAAAATGACACAACTGTCATCTCCAAACCTTTCTTGCCTTCCCTGATGCAAAGTCATCAACTACATCATCATAAGAAATATGCCCAGCAGTTGCATGGTTAATACCAATGACAGCAAGGCCACAGAGTTGTTCCTGTGACACAGTGGACCTCAGGCAGTACTCGATGAGCTTCGGCTTTGAAAAGCTCCTCTTTGCATCAGCTATGGTCACTGGAAGAGTAAGACAAATTCTGAGAACCATTCACAAATTTGGATAAATTTCTGAGACCTCCATTTCATATATAAATATCAGCAGCTCAAGCAGGGTTGTGGTCGCAAACAGGACCAGCGCATGCACTTCTGCTGCTCTAGCTGAAAAACAATGATGCTGCCCCTCTTATTTGCAGCAAACCATGCCAGCAACAACACACAAAGGCCAATATGCCATACACACAAAGCAACAAACAGCAGCAATACACAAACACCAATATGCCATACACATAATACAAATAGTCTACTGCAAGACTAGTGTGCTCAATATGTCAACAATATGCATGATGCAATATGCGGGCATTTTGCAGATCCATATACGTACAAATAATACACTAAACAGGTCGGTATAATAACTCCAATAAGCTGGTTCCAAATTCTTTACAGCAGTCATGACAGCACGTACCAGCAAGAGTCAGAGGGAAGGTTTACAAGATGGTAGTGAGACCAGCTATGTTGTATGGTCTGGAGACAGTGGCACTGATGAAAAGACAGGAGGTGGAGCTGGAGGTGGCAGAGATGAAGATGTTAAGATTTTCACTGGGAGTGATGAAGAAGGACAGGATTAGGAAGGAGTATATTAGAGGGACAGCTCAGGTTAGACTGTTTGGAGACAAAGCAAGAGAGACAAGATTGAGATGGTTTGGACATGTGTGGAGGAGAGATGCTGGGTATACTGGGAGAAGGATGCTGAATATGGAGCTGCCAGGGAAGAGGAGAAGAGGAAGATCAAAGAGGAGGTTTATGGATGTGGTGAGGGAGGACACCATATCCATAAACCTCCATTAAGAGGTGGCTGGTGTGACAGGAAGAGGCAGAGGACAGGAAGAGATGGAAACAGATGATCTGCTGTGGCGCCCCCTAATGGAAGCAGCTGAAAGTAGTAGTAGTCATAGTCATGACAGAGTGTATAGCTATTTTTGTGTGTGCGTGCGTGTGGAAACTACCGTGGCATTTCTTTGCTTTCCACCACAGGGAAAGCCCTGGCTAGGGTCTTGGCCAACAGGCTCCTCCCAATATCAGAGGAAAGTCTGCCAGAATCCCAGAGCGGTTTTCGTCCTATCAGAGGCACCATGGACATGAGTTTTACTGCTCGCCAACTCCAAGACAAATTCCAGGAACAGAATCAACCAATGTACGTGGCCTTCATAGACCTAACCAAAGCTGTTGATTCCATAAACCACCAGGCCCTCTGGCTAGTTCTGTCAAAAATAGGCTGCCCTACTATGACTACCGCATGATGATATGTCAGCTAGAGTACTCAGTAGTTATGGAGATGAGACAGAGTACTTCAAGATCCACTCAGGAGTTAAACAAGGCTGTGTAATTGCCCCAACCCTGTTCTTTGTCTTCATTGCCACTATCCTCCACCATACCAGCCGGTTGTTGGTATGTTTCCTGGTCGCTGCAGTAGGACCTTCTCTGGTCAGTCGGGGCGCCTGTTCGGGGGGGAGGGGGAACTGGGGGGAATAGCGTGATCCTCCCACGCGCTACGTCCCCCTGGTGAAAGTCCTCACTGTCAGGTGAAAAGAAGCAGCTGGTGACTCCACATGTATGGGAGGAGATATGTAGTAGTCTGCAGCCGTCCCTGGATCAGCAGAGGGGGTGGAGCAGAGACCGGGATGGCTCGGAAGAGTGGGGTAATTGGCCAAGTAGAATTGGGGAAAAAAGAGGAAAAAACAAAACAAAGGTTAAAAGTAGGATTAGTACCGTGAACCCCATAACTCATCAGCGACCTCTGACGTTCAGGACCAATGGTCCAGCTAACCGCTCTGCTCACATGTTCTGATGTGTCACCAGGCATGTTCGAGACAACTTTCTGATGTGTCACCAGGCATGTTCTAGACAACTTTCTGATGTGTCACCAGGCATGTTCTGGACAACTTTCTGATGTGTCACCAGGCGTGTTCGAGATAACTTTCTGAAGTGTCACCAGGCATGTTCGAGACAACTTTCTGATGTGTCACCAGGCATGTTGTAGGCAACTTTCTGATGTGTCACCAGGCATGTTCGAGACAACTTTCTGATGTGTCACCAGGCATGTTCTAGACAACTTTCTGATGTGTCACCAGGCATGTTCTGGACAACTTTCTGATGTGTCGCCAGGCGTGTTCGAGATAACTTTCTGAAGTGTCACCAGGCATGTTCGAGACAACTTTCTGATGTGTCGCCAGGCATGTTGTAGGCAACTTTCTGATATGTCGCCGGGCATGTTCTAGACAACTTTCTGATGTGTTGCCAGGCATGTTCGAGACGCATGTTCGAGACAACTTTGTGATGTGTCGCCAGGCATGTTCGAGACAACTTTGTGATGTGTCGCCAGGCATGTTCTGTTCTAGACAACTTTCTGATGTGTCGCCAGGCATGTTCGAGACGCATGTTTGAG
This sequence comes from Lampris incognitus, assembly GCF_029633865.1. Classification (NCBI taxonomy): domain Eukaryota; kingdom Metazoa; phylum Chordata; class Actinopteri; order Lampriformes; family Lampridae; genus Lampris; species Lampris incognitus. Next base: position 37,407,017 of record NC_079229.1, on the reverse strand, counting down.
ACAACTTTGTGATGTGTCGCCAGGCATGTTCGAGACAACTTTGTGATGTGTCGCCAGGCATGTTCTGTTCTAGACAACTTTCTGATGTGTCGCCAGGCATGTTCGAGACGCATGTTCGAGACAACTTTGTGATGTGTCGCCAGGCATGTTCGAGACAACTTTCTGATGTGTTGCCAGGCATGTTCGAGATAACTTTCTGGAAGGACATCTTTTTCCTGGGGAACTGGTGTCAGGAAAGTTGAAACGTGACAGCTGTGAGACGTCTTCTTTCTGAAGTAAAACCACAGCCAGTAACACACAAGTCTTCTGACTGTGTGTTATTCTGGATGTGTAGTTGTGAAAGTGAGAGTCCAGTCAGTAGAAGTGAATGATAAACTGCATGTGTCAACCTGTCCTGTTATGTAAAGGTCTGGAATGTGTTGGTTTCAGTGTGTTTGTTAGTCAAGATGTGAATATTTATACTTATCAGTACACAACATCTGAATATTTATTTTGGTTATGTGATTGAAATTATGTAACGTACACACATACACACACACACACACACACACACACACACACACACACACACACAGAAGGCGGTGGTATTCAGAGATGTGTGTGTGTGTGTGTGGGCTCTGGTCAGTTTTCACTGTGGCTCATTGGGGATGAATGAATCTGCTGACATCACCACTGATGTCACACCTCACTCGTCTTCATCACCACCTTCCTCACCACACACTTCCCTACAACATGTCAATCACTATCATGTCATGCCTTCATTCTGATGTGATTCACAGCGTATCTCTCTCTCCCTCCCCACTCTCACTCTTTTGTTCTCTTTCTGTATTTCTCTCCCATGCAGTTTCACAATAGCTGCCTGTCAGACTTTTTCTTCCTCTCTCTCTCTGTCTGTCTCTCTCGCTCTCTTTCTCTCCCTCCCTCTTTGTCTCTCTTGCTCTCTCTCTTTCTCATTCTCTCGTTCTCTGTCTCACTCGCTGTCTTTCTCTCTCTGTCTTTCTCTCTCTCTTGTTCTTGTTCTCTCTTTCTCGTTCTCTCTCGCTCTCTCTTTCTCATTCTCTCTCTGTCTCTCTCGCTCTCTCTCTTTCTCACTGTTTCTCATTGTTGTTCTCTCGCTCTCTTTCTCGTTCTCTCTGTCTCTCGCTCTCTGTCTCTCTCGCTCTCTCTCTCTTTCTGGCTCTCTCTCTCTCTCTGTCTTGTTCACTCTCTCTCGTTCTCGGTCTCTCTCTCTTCTCTCTCTTTCTGTCTCTCTCCCTCCCTGCAGCACAGAGCCAGATTGTCAGATTTTTTTTGGTACCTGCAGGTTTTGAAAAACACCGTCATGATGGAGGATATTATTTGTCATTCCACAGTGGACTTGTGTGTGTGTGTGTGTGTGTGTGAGTGAGTGTGAGTGAGTGAGTGAGATACCATCTGTACACTGTTCTTGTGTATGTGAGACTTTGTATAAACTGACTCAGCAGTTGGCACCATCATACAAGTTTGTGCGTGCGTGCGTGCGTGCACATGTCGCACAATCTGACTCTCATATCAGTTTGTTTTTTTGTGTGTATGTGTGTGAGAGATGATAGCCTATTCTGGTTGGAGACCAAGAAGACAACAGCAGTGAACTGTTTGTCCTCCAACACACACATTTTTCCACGTCTGTCTGTGGACGTGCTAAACGTCTCAGCACAATTATTCATGGTGTAGAGTCATATCAGTGTTTAGACACATATCACAGTGTGGAGTTCTATCGCACTAGCTTCCTTCACATGGCGCTGTCAGGCCAAAATGTGTCCGGGTGATGTCATCGAAATGCAATGGTGACAGCTTACATTCCTGACATTCCTCTCTCGCTGTAGTTTGTAGAGTCGTAATATTGCAGGCAAAAGCAGGTTTGATAGTGTACTCTTTTTAGCTACATCGTACAATACATGCGCAGGGTCACCTTTTATATTCCGCTTGCAATTGTTTATTAGGACATGTTTTTCGAAAAGCACAAAAAAGCATAGTTTTAAGTGAAAGTTCATCTACTGCTTGATCACCTTGTTAGCTAGCTAGCAGACTAGCTAGCTAACATTATGTTGCGTGGATGAGCTTTTCAATAAAGATGTTCCATAAACCTATTTTCCATTAAAATGAAACGTCCGATATTTGCCATTATATATTTTTTGACATCGATAACAAGTTGCCTAGGATTCAAGATTCAAAAAAGGACTGGTTGTTAAAATCCCTAGTGTTTGCACTGCAACAGATTCAGTGGAGATCAAACTATATAAGTTTAATAAATTAAACTTATATAGCGCTTTTCTAACACTCAAAGTCGCTTTACAATAAGCAGGGTGAAACAAGACAACAGATAAACATAACACAGACATACAGGGGTGGATGGGAAGGGGGGAGGGAGAAGACAGACGGGTGGATGGGAAGGGGGGAGGGAGAAGACATACAGGGGTGGATGGGAAGGGGGGAGGGAGAAGACAGACAGGGGTGGATGGGAAAGGAGGGAGGGAGAAGACAGACAGGGGTGGATGGGAAAGGAGGGAGGGAGAAGACACAGGGGTGGATGGGAAGGGGGGAGGGAGAAGACATACAGGGGTGGATGGGAAGGGGGGAGGGAGAAGACAGACAGGGGTGGATGGGAAAGGAGGGAGGGAGAAGACAGACAGGGGTGGATGGGAAGGGGGGAGGGAGAAGACAGACAGGGGTGGATGGGAAGGGGGGAGGGAGAAGACATACAGGGGTGGATGGGAAGGGGGGCTACGAGAGGGAGAAGACATACAGGGGTGGATGGGAAGGGGGGAGGGAGAAGACATACAGGGGTGGATGGGAAGGGGGGAGGGAGAAGACATACAGGGGTGGATGGGAAGGGGGGAGGGAGAAGACATACAGGGGTGGATGGGAAAGGAGGGAGGGAGAAGACAGACAGGGGTGGATGGGAAAGGAGGGAGGGAGAAGACAGACAGGGGTGGATGGGAAGGGGGGAGGGAGAAGACATACAGGGGTGGATGGGAAAGGAGGGAGGGAGAAGACATACAGGGGTGGATGGGAAGGGGGGAGGGAGAAGACATACAGGGGTGGATGGGAAAGGAGGGAGGGAGAAGACATACAGGGGTGGATGGGAAGGGGGGAGGGAGAAGACATACAGGGGTGGATGGGAAAGGAGGGAGGGAGAAGACAGACAGGGGTGGATGGGAAGGGGGGAGGGAGAAGACATACAGGGGTGGATGGGAAGGGGGGCTACGAGAGGGAGAAGACATACAGGGGTGGATGGGAAGGGGGGAGGGAGAAGACAGACAGGGGTGGATGGGAAGGGGGGAGGGAGAAGACATACAGGGGTGGATGGGAAGGGGGGAGGGAGAAGACATACAGGGGTGGATGGGAAGGGGGGAGGGAGAAGACATACAGGGGTGGATGGGAAGGGGGGAGGGAGAAGACAGACAGGGGTGGATGGGAAGGGGGGAGGGAGAAGACATACAGGGGTGGATGGGAAAGGAGGGAGGGAGAAGACAGACAGGGGTGGATGGGAAGGGGGGAGGGAGAAGACATACAGGGGTGGATGGGAAGGGGGGCTACGAGAGGGAGAAGACATACAGGGGTGGATGGGAAGGGGGGAGGGAGAAGACAGACAGGGGTGGATGGGAAAGGAGGGAGGGAGAAGACAGACAGGGGTGGATGGGAAGGGGGGAGGGAGAAGACATACAGGGGTGGATGGGAAGGGGGGCTACGAGAGGGAGAAGCGGCAGCCACACGCGACGCCAGCAGGACTCTCCCACTTAAACACATACAAAAGGGCTTCCTTAAAAATAAATAACTTGGTAAACTACCACAGTATTGCTTATGCAACAATGTCCTCTTCTGCCCTGCGGGCTCGTTTGAGGCATAAAACTAACTAGGCTGGGCGTCCGGGTAGTGCAGCTATCTATTCCGTCGCCCACCAACACAGGGATCTCCGGTTCAAATCCCCACGTTACCTCCGGCTTGGTCGGGTGTCTACAGACACAATTGGCCGTGTTTGCAGGAAGGGAAGCTGGATGTGGATGTGTGTCCTGGTCGCTGCACTAGCACCTCCTCTGGTCGGTCGGGGCGCCTGTTCAGGGGGGAGGGGGAACTCGGGGGAGGGGGGTGGAGTGTGATCCTCCTACGCGCTACGCCTCTCTGGTGAAACTCCTCACTGTCAGGTGAAAAGAAGTGGCTGGTGACTCCACATTTATCGGAGGAGGTAAGTGGTAGTCTGCAGCCCTCCCCGGATCGGCAGAGGGGGTGGAGCAGGAACCGGGACGGCTCGGAAGCGTGGGGTAATTGGCCGGATACAATTGGGAGAAAAAGGGGGAAAATGTCCAAAAAAAACAAAACAACAAACACCATGTTTGAAGATAAGGTAGTACATAAGTGTGCTTGGTACCAGAACACCGCAGGCCGAAGATCAATGATAGACTTTGTGGTCATATCATCAGATCTGCGACAGTATGTTTTGGCCACTCGGGTGAAGAGAGGAGTAGAGCTGTCCGCTGATCACCACCGGGTAGTGAGTTGGATCAGATGGCGGGGAAGGCTGCCGTACAGACCTGGCAAACCCAAACGTGTAGTGAGGGTGAACTGGAAACGTCTGGCGGAGGCCCCTGTTCATGAGGACTTCAACTCCCACCTCCGGAAGAAGTTCTAGTGTATCCTGAGGGAGGCTGGGGACATGGAGTCCGGGTGCTCCGCTTTCCTCCCACCATCAAAAAGACATGCAGGTTAGGGTTAACACTCCTGCCTGTGCCCCCTGAGCAAGGCAATGTAAAGAAGACCTGGAGTTGGTCCCCGGGTGCTGCAGCTGCCCCCTGCTTCTATACGATAGGATAGGTTAAATGCAGAGGAAGAATTTCCCCATGGGGATTAATAAAGTATATCTTAATATCACATAATGAGTAGAGTCGTGTCACACGATGCAAGTAATATTATTTAGGTAATGTTGAGACAGGCGTTATGATGTGTGAATCCCTTATCAAGTGTGGGGTTTCTAAACACACACACACACACACATACAGGTTACATATTCCTCCTAATGAGCTGTGTTTGTGGGAGTTGTTGCGGCGGCTCCGGAGGTCGATGGATGAGGAGGTTGGGTTGTGGTTTCTGCAGCGTCTTTAATGGGGTCTTCCTCAGCAGCGTTTGAAGTCTTCCCCGAGACACTCCAGGTGGGTGGAGCACACAAGAGTAGAGAGCGCGAGAGAGGAGGAGGGGTGAAGTGAATGACTAACACAAGATAAATATAAGATGTGGAGAGAGGGAAAGGGGAATGTACTGCTTAAATACACACTGAAGCAAACACTGACACATTAATCACAAACACACACGTGCGTGTGAACAAAAACACATTTAACAACAAAATGTATTGTAGTAGGGCTGTGTATTGGCGAGAATCTGGCGATACGATACGTATCATGATACAGGGTTACGATTCAACATATCACGATATATTGTGATACTGTAAGCAAGGTGATATATTGTGGTACTGTAAGAAAGGTGATATATTGTGATACTGTAAGCAAGGTGATATATTGTGATACTTTAAGAAAGGTGATATATTGTGATGCTGTAAGCAAGGTGATATATTGTGGTTCTGTAAGAAAGGTGATATATTGTGATACTTTAAGAAAGGTGATATATTGTGATGCTGTAAGCAAGGTGATATATTGTGATACTTTAAGAAAGGTGATATATTGTGGTACTGTAAGAAAGGTGATATATTGTGATACTGTAAGCAAGGTGATATATTGTGATACTTTAAGAAAGGTGATATATTGTGATACTGTAAGCAAGGTGATATATTGTGATACTTTAAGAAAGGTGATATATTGTGATGCTGTAAGCAAGGTGATATATTGTGATACTGTAAGCAAGGTGATATATTGTGGTTCTGTAAGAAAGGTGATATATTGTGATACTTTAAGAAAGGTGATATATTGTGATGCTGTAAGCAAGGTGATATATTGTGATACTTTAAGAAAGGTGATATATTGTGATACTGTAAGCAAGGTGATATATTGTGATACTTTAAGAAAGGTGATATATTGTGATGCTGTAAGCAAGGTGATATATTGTGATACTGTAAGCAAGGTGATATATTGTGGTTCTGTAAGAAAGGTGATATATTGTGATGCTGTAAGCAAGGTGATATATTGTGATACTGTAAGCAAGGTGATATATTGTGGTTCTGTAAGAAAGGTGATATATTGTGATACTGTAAGAAAGGTGATATATTGTGATACTATAAGCAAGGTGATATATTGTGATACTGTAAGAAAGGCGATATATTGTGATACTGTAAGCAAGGTGATATATTGTGGTTCTGTAAGAAAGGTGATATATTGTGATGCTGTAAGCAAGGTGATATATTGTGATACTGTAAGCAAGGTGATATATTGTGGTACTGTAAGAAAGGTGATATATTGTGATACTGTAAGCAAGGTGATATATTGTGGTACTGTAAGAAAGGTGATATATTGTGATACTGTAAGAAAGGTGATATATTGTGATACTGTAAGCAAGGTGATATATTGTGATACTGTAAGCAAGGTGATATATTGTGATACTGTAAGAAAGGTGATATATTGTGGTTTCATAGGCCTGTGTTCTTTGTGCTTATGCTACTTCCTGTCTCTTTACATTGTTGTGTTGGAGTGGAAGAGTCACGTGGCTGAAGATAGATTACAACACCGTTGTCTAGGGGTTGTGGGGTTACACACAACACAAAATGTTTGTCACGAACCTTTACATGTAAACAATTAAAACTCTATATGGTGGGTTTGAGAATCGATAGTGTCACAAAAAATAATATCGTGATACTCGAGTGTATCGATACTTTGTTACACCCCTACTCTGTAGCCATCGACTACAGTCATTCCCTAGACCTTAACCCTAACCTTAACCATCAGAACTACATGCCTAGCCTTAACCCTTAACCTAATCCTAATTCTGACCTTAACCCTAAACCCATGCTAACCCAAAAATACACCCTTAAAGAAGTCAGGGCCGCACAAAATATCCTAACTCAGCAAAAATGTCCTCAACACAGATGGTTAAAAACTCAAATTGGTCTTTACAAAGGTAGAAATACAAGAACACACACATACACACACTTGAAGTGTTTGCAGGACTTGCAGAGAAAGAGGCAATGTGTTCGGTGGGAGACATGTTTCACATCAGCAGACCAAACCCCGAAGAGTTTGTTTTCTGTTTTCCAAGAGATGAAGTGAATATATTTATCCCTCCTCCTCCTCCTCCTCCTCTCTGTTTATCAGACTTCACAATCCATTGCCCTGGTTTGGAGCTGCGGTGCATGTGGGCGCCATAGTAACGAGCAGTAACCGCCGCTGGTAGTGCATGCACGACGACCTGGAAAAGAGCTGTGCATTAATGGAAGTGTACACATCCTAACTGCTCATCCTCCCTTCTATCCATCCATCTGTTCATCTGTCTGCTCTATCTCTCTGTCTGTCTGTCTATAATAATAATAATGCATTTTATTTTATATACTCATCATACTCTAAAACACTTTACATAAATTAGAATAAAATCCATCTATCTATCTATCATCTATGTATCTGTCTATCTAGCCATCCATCCATCCATCTAGCCATCTATCCATCTATCTATCTGTGGCGGGTAAAAATATCAGTCGTAACGCGTCATTTTTCTTTTTATTTCCTTTTCTTTTCCATCTGCAATTCCCGTTTTTATCTCCTCATTCCTCTTGTATACTCTCTCAAGTCACTTCTCTCACTCTTTTCGTCCTTTGTCATCTTTTTCTCTCCAGACTGCAGCCATTTTCAGTCAAGGTCACTCTGTTAAGTGTGTGTGTGTGTGTGTGTGTGTGTGTGTGTGTGTGTGTGTGTGTGTGTGTGTGTGTGTGTGTGTGTGAGTGTGAGAGATGGTTTGCAGGAGTGTGTTAACCTGCTCCCTCCAGCCGTTTACCTTGCTGTTAGGAGAGCCATTAAAACCTGATACAGCTGTAAAACCTTTAAAGCAGCCCAGATGGTTTCCTTTTCATATCAGAGTCAGAACACTTTATTTATCCCCGAGGGGAAATTGGGTTCTATACAGACATTCACGCTCTAATAACTAAAAACTAACAAGATACAAGATAAGAAAATATAAACAGAAACAAGTTGAAATAAAAGATAAATAAGAAATAGAAATAAGAACAATATGTGCTAAGTGTCTGCTTTAAAACGCAAGCGTGTGGGTGCTGGCAGGGGTGTCGGCCATTTTGAGACCAGCTCCTTCGCTCTCGGAAAGCTCTTTCTATGAGAGGGCCTCTGATGGTTTTAAGATTGAGGCTGTGAAATTAAAGTTTCATTCATGTTTGGCCATTTATGAGAAAGCAGGGAGCATTTTTGTGTGTTTCGTGTAATGACATTAAGAGGAATCCATCCATCCATTTTCCAAACCTATCTATCTATCTATCATTCATCCATCCATCCATCCATTATCCAAACTGCTTATCCTGCTCTCAGGGTCGTGGGGATGCTGGAGCCTGGCCCAGCAGTCATTGGGCGGCAGGCGAGGAGACACTCTGGATAGGCTGCCAAGCCGTCACAAGGCCCACACACACACACACACACATTCATACCTAGGGACAATTTAGTGTGGCCGATTCACCTGACCTACATGTCTTTGGACTGTGGGAGGAAACCCACGCAGACACGGGGAGAACATGCAAACTCCACACAGAGGACGACCTGGGACCACCCCCAAGGTTGGACTACCCGGGGCTTGAACCCGGGACCTTCTTGTTGTGAGGCGACGGCGTTAACCACTGCACCACCGTGTGACCCTAGGAAGAATCCAACAATCTGAATTTAATGTCCGGTGTGAGAAGATGGCGGCGTGAATTCACATTTGCAGCGGCCTCACCCAGTACCACCCATGCCGTGTCGTTGTCCACGTCTGTGTCTTTGTCTTCGTTTGAGGGCTGGGAGAGCTGGCGTTGGATCAGCTGGGAGGTTTGGTCTGCTTCGTCCGGTGGGCCTGGGGACCACGGCCCCTGCCTGGAGCTGCGCCCAAGGAGGAAACACCGAGGGCGGTCTGACAGGACGCGGAAGCGGGGCAGGCTAAGCTAACTGCTAGCCCATAAAGACCGGCGGTTCCGACGGTCATCCTGGCTGGCGTTTGTTCTCCTGGACAGTGATTTTTTTGTTTAGTTTGTTTGGATATAGTGTGTGTTAGTTTGGATATATGTGTTAGTTTGGGTATGTGTGTGTTCTTGTAGTTTTTGGATGTGTTTTTGTCTTTGTGTTGTACTGTTGTGGGCTGGGGGAAACGGCATTTCATTTCATTTCATGTACGCAACTGCATGAAGTGAAATGACCAAGTGTTCCTGATTCCTGGTTAAAAGAACTAGTTTTTTCATCAGTCATTTGATTTCCTGTGGTTTGTATTCACCTTAATCTGAGCTCTTTCATAGAATCAGTTGTGTCATGGCGTCTGACCTAGAAACGACAGACAAACAACATGGAGCGGCAGGAAACAGACACATTTCTGAAACAACGTTCATGTTCAGTTACATGAAGGAGATTAATATCCTAAAGTTTTGGATGGGTTTAAAAACAGAAATGGAGACATTTTCTGAAAAAGCTCAACCATGATGGTAGATGTGGAGTCACACACAGCGTAACTTCTGCTGTGTAATTAAATCCAGCAAGTCTTATAAACTCAGATTGTTGAAGAGACACATTAATTACACATGAAAACACATGCCGACTCCTTCATTGAACAGTCACATTCATTCTATCATTCGCCTTCATCAGATTATTGACTACATGTAAACAGTCAGTGACTGAATGAATGAACATGTGCCCACCTGCAGAATGCTCCGCATTACATTCTGGCATCTGGTTTTGTTGAAGTAGTTTAACTGTTTGCTCAGACAGAGAGATATTTGAGGAAGTGAGTAGGTTTATTTTCTGTTAAATTCAGATAGTCAGATAAAGTTTGAATGGGTTTCTTCACTATCAACCACTGCAGCACCTGATGACTTTCATTATCAAATCCAGTCGTAAAGCCAGTCCACAAATTTGACCCTTGATCTTAAATCTGAACAGTTTCATGTTCAACTGTATGACACACAGGAGCCCTGTATTTTGAGAGCAAAGAGCTCGAGATGGAATGTACAGTTTAAGGAGAGTAGACAGGTGAGATGGGGCAAGCCCATTTAGGATTTTATAAGTCAGCAGGAGCACCTTGAAGTCTGATCTAACAGGGATAGGAAGCTACTGAAGAGAGGCAAGAATTGACCTATCACTAAGCCCCGCCCCCTTAGTTACTGTTGCTAACTTGGACAAGCTACCCGGGCTGACTAGAGAGTTACAATGGCAGCTATCGCTGTAAAAACTACCATATCCCAAGAGGCTATACATAACTTCTGGAGACAGAAGGACCTGATTTCATCTAGAAGCCATCAAAAAGGACTTCACTATGCTGTGGAGGGATATGTACAACATTTAAAACTAGATATGGTGGGTGACAAGCTTAAATTGGAGGTGAGAGTTCACAGATCACAATGCAAGAGGGAAAAGCCTCATCTCACGGCCATCACGGTTGCAGATAACATCATCCATGACCAGCATTGTTCGTACACCGCGGGGTAAGATAAATTAATATACCTTCAATTAACTAACAATCCTGGAGAGGCACTGAGATGTACGTGCATTAGTTTATTTTATTAACTAGCTAGCATTACCCTGTACCTGCGTGACAGTGTCCTTACATGCTAACCTAGCTAGCACTAGCCTAGCGCAGCTAGTGTTACGTTTAGTTGACTGTGTGGTTTGCCACACAGCTTAATCCACCGGAGACATTTGGCTGTGTTTTGGTTTGGTTTGGGAAATGGGATTAAATATACCCCATTGCCTATCCTCTCAGGATACCTTGTATCAGTGTTGCATGTACCCCATGCACATCGTTTGACCATTTTTGTTCAACTTATATCCATAAAACATCACAAAAACCACGACTTCTGATGCAGCTCTGATGCTGCTTAAAGGAGTCGTTAGCTCTAGATGTCCGACTGAGCTCCTGCGTGCATTTGGTACCACACTGCCATTGGCTCGTCTGCATTCGAGGGACGGGACTGAGTGATAGGTCCATTGGTGTAATATGGTCAAATTTTCTAGTTTTAGTTAGAATTCCATCTGCATCATTCTGACCCATCTGAAGACTTTAGTACTAGCATGTGGCAGACCTGAAAACAGAACATTACAGTAATCCAGTCTGGATGAAACAAATGCATGTATTAGTATCTGCATCAGCCATGGACAGGAAAAACCAAATTTCAGCTATGTTACATAAGAAGAAAGACAGTCTTGGTGATGACAAGGGGACAAAGCAGGTAGACAGGAATGCTGATGGGGAGTTGGGAGGGAGATTTGCAGACTGTTGAAGGGAGGAGCTTGAGGAGGAAAGCAGCTATATGAGGTGGCCGTGAAGCTCAGATACCCTAGGGAGTTACGGGAGGTGAGGGAGCATAAGTGGCAACAATATCTGCCAGGGCAGGACATGGCGGGGTTCAGGTGGAGGGGTTTTACAAACCCCTTCTCCCAGAAAGAGCAGGGGATTTACAGTGGGGGTGGCTCATGGGGCTTTGGCCAATAATGTTTTTCTCCATAGGGTGGATCCTACTGTGGGGGTTGGTTGCCCTTGTGGTAAAACACCTGAAACTGTTTTTCATGGTTTTGCTGAATGTAATTGTGTGACACCATTGTTTGACCTGCTGTTGGTGGTATTTGGGAAGCTGGGGGTGGGCTTCACTGTGGAGCTGTACATCTTGGGGCTGAGGTATTTGCGTAGAAACAGGGCAGAGTACACTCGTGAACTTTTTGTTCGGCCAAGCAAAGGTTGCCACATGGCCTACAAGGAGGAACGGGGTGAGCGGGAGTTGGTGTGTGGATCCAGCGGCACTGGTCGCTGCACACCTGAGAGCAGAACACGAGTGTTAGAGCTGGGTGAATACTACCGTGGACTGTGAACATGGCTGGTGTGTAAGGAGGGCTGTATGTTTTGTTGGGGAGGGGGAGGGGGGTTGACTGTATGTTTGTAATGGTGCTTGTGATCTATATGTAACCATATGTAAAACTGGACGGTGTGTGGAGATGGTGGCGAGGGTCTGATGGCAGTGGTTGGTGTGTGCGTGAGTGTAAGAGAGAGTGTGTGTGGCGCTTTGTGAGGTGTAGGTTGTATGTTAAAATATTTAAATAGTTTGTGTTGTTTTATGAGGTGACTGTTCAGTGAAGAACATCAACCATTAACGTCTCTCTTTTCTCCGTTGCTGAGCTGCCCTTTCAAAGCAGCTGTCTTTTGGAATGATTCCTTGTTAAAATGGAAGACATTTTATAACAACTTGGAATACTTATGTGGCCATTTGTGACTATCTTAAAGCTCCACCAAATTCCCTTTAGTAATATATCCCCGCAGGAATTTTCAGAGCAACTACGGAGCAAGCGATCCTGTGTCTTTCAGCCATTTGTCTCCTGTCTACAAATGTTAATGAAGTTTTTAGCAATAAAGCAGGAGGAATTAAATCTATTAAAATGTCTGAACCTTGATGATGAACAATCACATCCCATTTGGTGACTCTTGGTGTGTTCATTTTCTGTGATTATCTGTATTCTGCTCTATAAGTGGACAGGTGTGTGTGTGGGATAGGTAATATAACTGGACAGGCGTGTGTGGGATAGGTAATATAACTGGACAGATGTGTGGGATAGGTAATATAATGGGACAGGTGTGTGTGGGATAGGTAATATAACTGGACAGATGTGTGGGATAGGTAATATAATGGGACAGGCGTGTGTGGGATAGGTAATATAACTGGACAGGTGTGTGTGGGATAGGTAATATAACTGGACAGATGTGTGGGATAGGTAATATAATGGGACAGGCGTGTGTGGGATAGGTAATATAATGGGAGAGGTGTGTGTGGGATAGGTAGTATAACAGGACAGGTGTGTGGGATAGGTAGTATAACTGGACAGGTGTGTGGGATAGGTAATATAACTGGACAGGCGTGTGTCGGATAGGTAGTATAACTGGACAGGTGTGTGGGATAGGTAATATAATGGACAGGTGTGTGTGGGACAGGTAATATAATGACACAAATTCCAGCTAATATTTAAACAATGTGAATTGTTTGCATTTCTAAATTGCATTAACATGTTTGTCCTTGTCAAGGTAAGATCCTCAGAAAAAGGTTGCGTCTTAGAACCAGAAATAAATCCGGTTAAATAATGAAACAGTTTATCAAATAACTACAATCTGCTATTACACCCCAAAGCTCTAAGGCTGAAAAAGTTTCATTGTAGATAGCACAAAAAGTTATCTAGTATTTGATTACTTTTGTTGGTTTGATTACATGATAACTTTGTGAAGAAAATTTCTTTACAGATTCAAGCAGTGGGGTTCAAAGAACACTTTTTAAACTGAACATAGACTTACATATTCTTAAACATTAAAAATTTCTTTTATAACAAGTATGTTTTAAAAAACTGTTTGAGAGCTGACATGTAAATCTCTAACAAAAAATAAAATTTTAAACATTTAATAAAATTTAGGTTTTGATAAATGATGCCTTTATACGTATTCCTTGACAAAGATGAATCGCATAGCACTATTAACGCCGGGGATGGGAAGGGGGTATGGCAGTTTTACAAAGGGTTATTATTATTGTTTTTTGTAGGAGTAATGGATGATGTCATCAAGATGGCGCCGTAGACGGTAGCCTCGGGTCTGCGATCTCTTGTACTTTTTCTGGTTGTGTTTATTTATTTAGTCTCCAGCGCCCACTCACTTATCAAATATATCAGGTAAGAACTTTTAAGCCTCCACCTGTCCACTGGACAAACTGAACAGATTTTTTTTTTACTGACTTTCATATTTTAAAGAAAGTCTTGCCAAGGTATCGCTTTGGATAAAAGCGTCGGCTAAATGACTGTAATGTAATGTAATGTATTGGTCGGTACAGCCCTGTGCAGACCACGATGAAGACGCCGAAGGGGGAAGCGAGCCAGAGTGCGCGGTAAACTGCAACAGCAGGGATTTAGAAACGCGCTCCCGTTAATCCACCTGGTGAATGTCCGCTCTCTGGCCAGCAAGATGGAGGAACTGCTAATCCAGATGCGCCACCTTTTGTCTCACTGAAACCTGGCTTAGTGAGTATATCACGGACAGTACACTTCATCTGTTGCAGTTCCAACTCCTCCGGGCGGACCGCGAAACAGCGCTATTGGGAAAAATACGGTGTGGTGGCATATGCTTCTACATAAATGAAGGTTGGTGTACGGATGTCACAGTGTTGAAGAAATCATGCAGCCCTCACTTAGAGACCTTTTTCATTGACTGTAAAACATTCTACTCACCGTGGCAGTTTTCATCATTTATTCTGGCCGGTGTCTATATCCACCCCAGGCCTGTGTTAAAGAGGCATTAAAACACCTGCTGATCAAATTACAAACATGGAGCACAAATATCTTAACAGAGCAAACCTCAGCCATGAACAGCCAAAATACAAAAACACTCTGGATCATTGCTACACAATATTAAAGGACACCTATCGCTCTGTCCCCCGTGCAGCCCTGGGCGTCTCTGATCACTGTCTGATTCATCTTATCACAACCTACAGGCAGAAACTAAAATCTGCAAAGCCTCTGATCAAAACTGTGAGGAAATGGACCAATGAGTCAAAACTGGTTCCTCCAGGCCTGCCTCAACTGCACTGACTGGAGTGTTTTTGAAGCTGCATCTACAGACCTGGACAAACCTGCTGACACTGTGACGTCAGCTTTTGTGAGGACGTGTGTGCCCACCAAAACTTTCTGTAACTTCAACAATAAGCCCCGGTTCACAACAAAACTCAGGCAGCTTCATCAGGCCAAAGAGGAAGCCTACAGTATTGGCGATAGGATCTGGAAATACAAAGCCAGAAACACTCACAAAGGAGAGCAGATTGGCAAAAAAGGTGCTACTCTGAAAAGTTGAAAAACATGTTTTCTGCCAAGGACCCAGCATTGGCCTGGAGTGGTGCGAAAGACTTTACCAACTACAGGAGACCATCCCCCACACTGCAGGGAACCATCAGCTGGCTGACGATCTAAATGGGTTTTACTGAAAGTTTGAAAAGCAAACTTTCAAACCCCTCACCTCTCCGGCCACAACGCACAACCAACTGCACCCCCTGCCAGCCACTCTCCCCTTCCCACCGAACCCCCACCTGCACTCAGGATCTGTGTTGAGGACATGTGCCAGCTCTTCCAGAGACAGAAGACCAGGAAGGCACCGGGCCCGGATGGCGTATCATCCTCCTGTCTTAAAGTCTGTGCTGACCAGCTGGCCCCCACTCTCACACTGATCTACAACAGATCACTGGCGCTGTGTGAAGTCCCCTCCTGCTTCAAGAGCGCCACTATCATCCCGGTCCCCAAGAATCCCCTTATCACAGGATTAAATGACTACAGGCCCATTGCCCTAAAGTCTGTAGTCATGAAATCCTTCGAGAGACTGGTGTTGGCCCACCTGAAGGAAATCACAGGCCCCCTGCTCCGACCCCCTGTAATTTGCCTACTGAGCAAACAAGTCAGTGGAGGGTGGATGCAACATGGTATTGCACTACATATTCTAACACTTCAACTCCCCAGGGACATATGCAAGGGTCCTGTTTGTGGACTTCAACTCAGCGTTCAACACCATCGTCCCAGATATCCTCCACTCCAAACTCACCCGGCTCACTGTGCCAGCCCCCATCTACCAGTGGATTGAAAACTTCTTGACAGACAGGAGGCAGCTGGTGAGGTTGGGGAAAACCACATCCAGCATGCAGACAATCAGCTCTGGCATCCGCCAGTGATGTGTGCTCTCCCCTCTACTCTTCTCCCTCTAAACAAATGACTGCACCTCAGGCGACCTGTCTGTTAAACTCCTAAAATTTGCGGCCATAACAACCTGTAGCTGAACACGCTCAAAACAGTGGCAATGACAGTGGACTGCAGCAGGAGCCCCCTAACACTGCCCCCCCCCTCCACCATACTCAACAGCACGGTGTCTGCAGTGAAAACCTACAGATTTCTGGGCTCCACAATCTCCTAGGACCTACAGTGGGCATCCAACATAGACACAGTCATCAAAAAGGCTCAAGAAATTCAACCTGCCTCAGGAACTGCTGATTCAGTTCTACACTGCAGTAATCCAGTTTGTCCTCTGCAAATCCACCACTGTCTGGTTTGGATCAGCCATGTATGTATGTAAGTAACCTGCTAACATTTATCTCAGCATCTCTGATATATTCTCTGCACCGTTGCACTTTATCACCTCTTATTTTGCCTGTATAAGTCAATCCTTGTGAATATATCTGAAGATAGTTGTGCTGTAGTGTTGTTATTCTATGTTAAGTACACTGAGAGAACCACGAAACCGGAGTCAAATTCCATGTACGTGCAAACCTACATGGCCAATAAACATGGTTCTGATTCTGATTCTGATAGTAGTAGTCGTAGTAATAATGGTAGTAGCGGTGGTAGTAGTAGCGGTAGTGGTAGTAGTAGTGGTAGCAGCAGTAATAGTAGTGGTAGTAGTAGTGGTGGTATTGGTTGTAGTAGTAGTAGTAGTAGTAATAGTGGTAGCTGTGGTGGTGGTGGTAGTAGTATTTGCATTTTAATTTGTTCAACAGAGAGGATGGCATCCTCGTAAGTCCCCTTTAAATTGACCCTGAATAAATCCCATAGATTGATCTAGCCTCAGTGTAAAAATGCCGTTAAGACTTGTTCACATTGATCCACTTTGTCCAAACTGGCAGCTGGTATTTCATACTAAAAGTAGCTGAGAGCTTCTTGAAGATGAGTAGAAAAAAAATGTTGCTTCTGGTTTCTTTTTCTTTTCTTTTCTTTTTTGTTGTTGTCTGAAAACAGAAAGCAGTAGAGCGGTCTGTTGATCTGTGCTGCTGCTAAACAAACCATCTGTAGGTTACAGCTGAGATGTGTCAGAAGCCTGTGAGCCGACACACAGCTGGCTTCAGACCAGCTGCACCAGAAAAACACAGCCAGGCCGATTCCTCCCATTTGTCTGGATTTCTGTCCTGCAGGGCTCTGGTGCTGAACTGAGGCTGTTTGGAGCTCTTAGCTCATCAGAGAGGAGAGTCTGCTAGTCAGTGTGAATTATTACATACTGGTACACAATGAGAGATAAAGAGAGAGAAGCAATATCCTTTTCCACCTTGTGTCAGCAGCAGTGAGACACACACAAATACACGCACACACACCGTCAAACTAGCACAACCTCAAAGTTTGAACATTCTCTCTACTTCATACAGTTTCTCTGTCACACTGTCATTACTACCTTTTTCCCACTGGCCAAAAAAACCCGCTAGCATCCACCTTTTTACATTGACCAAAGGCGGACATTAGCGGGTTTTTTGCAGGTTTTTTGGCCAGTGGGAAGAGCAAGTGGCAACCTCGGGTTGAAAATAGAAGCTGACGCATCAGTGCTAAAAAACTGCAGTTCCTCGAATGGCCACTTGAAGCTGGCTGCAAAAAGTGAGTCGATCACCATAGACCCTGAACCCCATATTAAAATGCCCAACTTTACAGCAGAAATAGACCTGTTTATAGCCTGGCACAAAAAACGGTTTTGGTCTCTAGGTAACGGGAGAATTTTTATTTAACTCACCTGTTTAAATTATATTAAGGCTTAAAGTATAATATTTTTATTTTTTATTTTTTTGGCCTTCCCGGTCGCTGCTCCACCCCCTCTGCTGATGCGGGGAGGGCTGCAGACTACCACATGTCTCCTCCGATACATGTGGCGTCACCAGCTGCTTCTTTTCACCTGACAGTGAGGAGTTTCACCGGGGGGACGTAGCGCGTTGGAGGATCACACTATTCCTCCCAGTTCCCCCTCCCTCCTGAACAGGCGCCCCGACCGACCAGAGGAGGCGCTAGTGCAGCGACCAGGACACGTGCCCACATCCGACTTCCCACCCGCAGACACGGCCAATTGTGTCTGTAGGGATGCCTGACCAAGCTGGAGGTAACGCAGGGATTTGAACCAGAGATCCCCGTGTTGGTAGGCAATGGAATAGACCGTTAAGCTACCTGGATTCCCCAGGCTTATGGTGTGGCTGCTTTGAGTGACAGGTGGGTCAGAACCTGGTCACAATGCATGTCCATGGCACTGTGTACATTAAAAGTGTCGTGAACTTGTTTTTTCGGTGTTGTAGGATTGGTAATATATCTGTAAATTTATTTATTTCAGCAAATCTCTTAATTACACTAACATTGTTCATGTAAAGCAGCCATTTCCAGTTGGTTTTGTTGTCTAAATGTGCGATAAATTTGAAATGTGCTGGGGCACCCTGGTAGCTCACCTGGTAGAACGCTTACCACATAAGGCTGAGTCCTTACCACAGATGCCTGGGTTCAATTCCAGTCTGGGGTCTTTGCTGCATGTCATCCCCTGTCTACTTTCACTGGAAAAATAATCTTAAAAAAAAAAAGAAAAGTAAATGTGCTGCGAGATTTGTGAAACTTGTATTGTAGTTGTATCCATGTGAGAAAAAATGTTTTTAAGTGAGTCTGTTAGTTACACTAATATTGTTCATGTGAAGCAGCCATTTTGAGTTGGTCTTGTTGTCTTAGCGTACAATAAATGTGGAATGTATGGCGTTATATCAGTGCCTCATTCCTGAGTGAGCACTGAGAGAGTTGGAGCACAGAAATTGCACAATTTTGCAAGCACATAAATTATATTTTGAAGAGAAATTATAAGTAAGCAAAAAACAATTTCATTTAAGCAAACAAAAATCTATTTTGTGCTCAATAAATGTATTTGCATGTTTGCTATTATCCACATTAACGTGCAATAATATCTCCTCTCACTCAGTTTTACCCATATGCCCTCTCAAACTCGTGCTCGGTGTGCTGGCAGACCGCTGCACACTAGCTCACATTGTCTCGCTGTCTCTCCACCTCTTCTTCTGTGCGCACTCAACTTTGCCTGCAACTTTGTCGCTCAACCTGGCACAGCGTTACACCTCACCTCACCTAGGTCATCCGTCAGGATGCCCCTATAGGGTTTCGGTTGTGCATGTTTGTGTAAAGCATGGGGGCGCTACTCCACATGCAGCTCTGTGATTCTCCGCTAAGTGGAGATTTTGTGCCTTTTCATTGCATTGTCAAGATGCATTGATCATCTGCAAAGCCACGATGTGCCCCGGTCCATAACATCAGTCTGTCGATGAATGCACCTAGGGCTACTGCTAGCCATATGAGTAGCAGGATTTATTATTGAGATTTACTCCTCTAGATCCGCCGTGTTCTGCTCTGTTGTCTCCTGACAACGTTAACAGGATTACTGCAAGGAGGGTGTGGCTCTTCACCACGCATGGACGGTCATTCATCATGGAGAGGCTATATTTTGCACTTCACATGATGCTGGGGTGTATGGAGACCAGTCTAGGACACCACGAAAGGCCATCTAGGAAAGGTACTACTCCTATAAGAGGTTAAGTAACAGCGTTACAAATGTGCCACAAAATCAACCAATTGGAGAAGGTAAATTCTGAGTGGCTGTTTCGTCTCCAATTAGAGCGCTGTCGCTAGTAGAACTATCCCCTGAGTGGAGAGGTTGAGAGAGAGACACAGAGAGAGAGAGACAATGTGAGCTAGTGTGCAGCGGTCTGTCGGCGCACCAAGCAAGAGTTTGGGAGGGCATGTGAGTCAAGCTACGGTCACACATGCACGAAATTAACGCTGGCAAATATTCACCTCCCGTTTACTTCCATTCTGTGGTGTATAAAAGAAAAGTAAGTTAATTGTTATCTCCTGAGGAGGCGCTAAGGTGTTTTTTTTGGGCGGGGGGCGGAGCATTTTATAAAAGGAACTGCTCCAGTGCACGTGTATGTGTGACCTGCCTTATATGATAAAATAGCCATCGTAGTTTGATAACTTCTTCTCGGTCGTGTTTCACCTGAGATATTATTTCCCACAATATTCTGTGATACACAACAGACTTTTAGACTTAGACTGCTTTTATTTGTCATATGCATGTCTCATACATACAAGGGAATGAAATCACATTTCACAAGGACCTCAGTGCCACATAAATAACACACAAAAATGATAAAAATGTTGGTGACGAGACTGGGATTTCCTCAGGCTGGAAAGAGTTTTTGCAAGAAAAAACGCTGAGACAAGAGAAGCACAGTGAAGATGGCGGCGGCATTCGGGAAAAGTGAAGATTTTCACTTCGACAAAAACGAAGAAGGATTTGAAGCCTATTTGTAAAGGTTAGAACAGTTCTTCATAGCAAATGGGCTGATTTATGGTGATGAAATGTCAAAATTGGTGTTCCTGACTATTGTGGGCAGGAAGAACCACACCCTGCTGATGGATTTATGCGCACCACTGAAACTGTCAGAGAAAAAGGTGTCGGAGTTAATCAGCTTGTTGCGTACACATTTTGTGCCGAAGACAGATTTCATTGCAGAAAGATACAAGTATAACTCCTGAAGCCAGCGATACGACAAGTCCATATGGGAGTACATTGTTAGTTTGAGGAAGCTAACATCTACTTGCAAGATTGGGACATTTCTAGACGATGGTGTCGGAGATACATTTGTGTGCGGGGTTAAAAGTGCAGAACTCTGCGACCGAGTGCTGAATGCAGCCCACACTAAAGCTTTGATGCTGGCAGGCGCTTATGAGATGGGACTTGTACACGAAGTGACAAAACAATGCACAGCAGTTGTCATACAAGTCTTTCAAGGCTAATGCCATTTCAAAGGCGGCCATGCTGAAAAAGGAGGTAAACGGGAAGGCCTGTTACAGACGCACTGGCAAAGGACACATGCCAGACTGCCATTTTAAGGAGGTGGAACACCAGACATGTAAGAAGAAAGGACACATGGCCACGGCCTGCTGTTCTCAACCCGAAGGAAGAAAAGATAAGGAGACCAACTGGACCAAGAACCTGGATGCTACAGCCCAGGGGGATGATAGCGACCGGAGTAAAGTGCAGGAAACCATGGCGATAGAGGCCAGTTTTCCCGGCGGTCCGCCTGAGGATATCCCCCCACTGCAGATGGAGTCTGTCACCCAGCCTGTCAAGCTGGGTGAGCAGCAGAAGGCAGGGGTGAGCAAAGACTCAACCAGCACTGGACTTTGTCATTGAGTACCAGGCAGGTAACGTCAGAGGGGTGAAGCCGTTTTCCATAGAGACTGAAGGTGAGGACACTTGTCCTGAAAGTGATGCAAAAATTGAGAAACCCAACTATGTGTGTGTGTAAGGCTAAACGAGTTTTAAAATAAATGAGTTTAAATAAGGCTAAATGAGTTTAGTAGAGCCATATCACACAGTGTGGCTTGCAATAAACTTATAGGATTGCTAAAATTGCACAGTCTGTAGGAGGCTTTAGCCATCAGGTCAGATTTCTGCCTTTCATCGGGTTCAGGCTGATGATGAAATGAATCTGTCCTTTATTTCTTGTAATTCCACATGAAGCCACAGCTGTAATTCAAGGAGAAAAGTATGAATTCTAGTTTCAGGAGCAGACATGACCATAATACTGTGATTTGAAGAGGAAGGGCGGTTCTTCTCAATGTGGATAGAACAAGACTGAACGAGTGATTGTGTTGTTTGGCAAATGAATGAACATGTCTCTTCAACTGAAGCGAATGACAGTTTACCAGTTGTGCTGTTTATGGTACCATGAAGAAGACGCTGGCAGTTCTGTTCCTGTCTGTACTGTTACTGGATGATCATTTCTAAAAAGGTTAAAACATGAGGAATGGAGACAAAACAGCTTTTCATTTTCAGATAAGGACTGTTGTAATTTGAAGTAAGTACTTGGCACAGAAACAGAGCTGCTGAGAATCATGGGATATGGCTCCCCTCACTCTGAAAGCTGCTTTTTTTTCACAGTGTTCCCAGTGAGGCAGAAAGACAAGCAGGCCAACCACATTAACACCACACACACACACACACACACACACACACTGGGGGAGGGGTTTTCCTCCTGCTGTTGGAGTTTGGGTTAATTCCTCCTTCTGGACCTGCTGTTTAACGAGGTGCTGAAGGCAGCAGACAAACCCACCAACTGGAAGTCAGTGTGAGACACAGTGGTTATTCACAACACAAAGACTGACAGGATGTCGCAGATGATGATAACAAGATCACAACTGTAAGAGCTGACAGTCATTATAATAATCCATTTTATTTATAGAGGTCTTTCCTATTTATAGAGAGGGACAGGGTGCCGAGAGAGGAGGTGTGGTATTGTATGAGGAAGTCGGGAGCTGCAGAGAAGTATGTAGGAGTGGTGCAGGATATGTATGAGGGAAGTGTGACAGTGGTGAGGTGTGTGGTTGGAATGACAGATGGGTTCAAGGTGGAGGTGGGATTACATCCAGGATCGGCTCTGAGCCCTTTCTTGTTTGCAATGGTGATGGACAGGTTGATGGAGGAGATCAGGCAGGAGTCTCTGTGGACTATGATGTTTGCAGATGACATTGTGATCTGTAGTGAGAGTAGGGTGCAGGTGGAGGAGAGCCTGGAGAGGTGGAGGTATGCACTGGAGAGAAGAGGAATGAAAGTAGGAGCAAGACGGATTACCTATGCATGAATGAGAGGGAGGACAGTGGAATGGTGAGGATGCAAGGAGTAGAGGTGATGAAGGCATATGAGTTTAAATACTTGGGGTCAACTGTCCAAAGTAACGGGGAGTGCAGGAGAGAGGTGAAGAAGAGAGTGCAGGCAGGGTGGAGTGGGTGGAGAAGAGTGTCAGGAGTGATGTGTGACAGAAGGGTACCAGCAAGAGCTAAAAGGAAGGTTTACAAGATGGTAGTGAGACCAGCTATGTTATATGGTTTGGAGACAGTGGCACTGATGAAAAGACAGGAGGAGGAGCTGGAGGTGGCAGAGGTGAAGATGCTAAGATTTTCATTGGGGGTGATGAAGTTGGTTCCGATGTTGGCCTGTCAGGTCTGGGCAGAGGAGACGATTAGTTCGGAAAAGATGAGAGCTGAACTTTAGCCAAGTTCTGATTTCCTCCATCCCATAATACACCTGCTGCCTTTACAGGACACACAGGAACTCTGAAATACACACATTTACACACGAACACAACATGGGCACACACAAAAACACACATATAGTCAAACACATGAACCAAGTATACACACACACACACGCACGCTCATAAATGCACAATTAAATACACAAATACATACGCGAACTCACACACTCAAACACAAACTCATATGTGCATGAATGTTCAAACACATACTCGACACACCCACACCCAGCTGCATGCACATACACATTTATATGTGAGTCACCTTCCCACACCTGTCTCAGAAAATATCACAGTTTTGTTTTATTCAGCATGCACACACAAACACACACACACGTTTCCTGGAATACACATACGCATACAAAAAGACACACACACTCTCTTAAGTCCAGGTAGGTAGCCATCTTCCTACTCCCATTCCAAAAATATCCCCAACTTTGCACAAAATACACACACAAACACACGCACAATTATGAGTCTTTTAGCAGAAGGCAGCGTTTCCGTGGAGATCAGTCTGTAATTATAGGTGGATTATCAGGAAAATAGCGGGGTGGGTGGGGTTAGGTGGGAGACTGCTCACAGCTTAGTGGCTTCATCCTCTGCTCAGCAGAGGTTAAGACACCTCATCCAGTCATTCATAATTAACACGTTCCTATACACCGCGTACACATGGGGGGAGGGGGATATTCAGACCATAAGACAGTTCACAAGACACATCGAAGGTGTCGTATGGGGTTTTACCTGAATCAGACATGTGAACTACAAGTCAAAATAGTCAAGACAAACTAAAAGAAATAGAAAGATAGTGGACAGACAGCCCTTCAGTAGAAATCAATTTACTGTGATGAGTGTATAGTTTCCTGAGACAACTCATGCCATCGTAGTCCTCATCTCAATATACCCATTATACATCTGATTATACTCATCTCCATGTACTCATAATACCCATCATTTCCAGGTACCCATCATATATCTCATAATACCCATCATCTCTATGTACACATCATACCCCTAATCTCCATGTACACATCATTCATCCCATCATACCTTTTCATCTCTATGTACCCATCATACATCCCGCAATAGCCATCCTCTCCATGCACTCATCGTACGTCCACTTGCCATCATACTCATCATCTCCATATACCCATTATACATCCATCATACCCATCATCTCCATGAACCCAGCATCCATCCCATCATACCCATCATCTCCATGTACCCGTCATAAGTCCCATCATGGGCAGCACGATTGCCCAGTAATTATAGTCCCCTGGTGATCTGGTTTTGTAAATCTGTGTGTCGTCTGCATAATTATGGTAACATATTTTGTTGTTTTCCATAATCTGGATTAGTGGGCGCATATAGATGTTAAATGGAAGCAGCCCCAGAATGGAGCCTTTGAGATCTCCACAGGTCAGTTTTGTCCACTCAGATTTGTAAGCACCTATAGACACAAAGTAGTGCCTGTCCTCTAAGTAAGAGTCAAACCAGTTTAGTGCTGTGCCAGAAAGGCTTACCCAGTTTTCCAATCGGTCTAGTAATATGTTCTGGTCAACTGTGTCAAATACAGCACTGAGATCCAGTAAAACCAGAACTGAGACTCTGCCACTGTCTGTGTTTAAGATGTCATTAAAGACCTTAACAAGAGCAGTTTCAGTACTGTGGTGTGGTTGAAATCCTGACTTGAAGACATCAAAACAGTTGTTTGGTGCCAAGAAGTTTTTCAGCTGCTGGAAAACGGCTTTTTCAATGATTTTACATAGAAACATGTGGTTTGATATGGGCCTATAATTGTTAATTAGAGAAGAAGAAAGCCACTTTATTTTGTCATTGTAGGTTACAATGAAATTTGTTTTCTGCATTTAACCCATCCTACTGTATTGGAGCAGTGGGCAGCTGCAGTACCCGGGGACCAACTCCAGTTTTTTTCCTATTGCCTTGGTCAGGGGTACAGGGGTATTAACCCTAACATGCATGTCTTTTTGATGGTGGAAGGAAACTGGAGCACCCGGAGGAAACCCACGCAGACGCAGGAAGAATGTACAACCTCCACACAGGAAGGACCTGGGGCTGCCTGGGGTTCGAACCCAGGACCCTCTTGCTGTGAGGAAACAATGCTAACCACTGGGCCATTGTGCCATCCACAAAAGGGAGGGAGGGGTGGCACGGTGGCCCAGTACCCAGAAGTGTCTAGATTATTCTTTTTTAAGGGTGGCTTGATGACTGCAGTTTTTGGGGCCTGTGGAAAGAAACCTGAGAAGAGACGTCTTGACAATCTGTAGATGATCTGAGGCCATGTAATTAAACACATTTTTGAAAAAGCCTGTTTGCAGAATATCAAGGCAGCAGGAAGAGGATTTCAGATGTTGTATAATGACCTCCAAGTTTTTATGGTTGATAGGATCAAATTGTGACGTAGTATTTTGAACTGACGTTAGGTGGACACGGGGACAACACATACCCTGTGCCTAGTATGGAGGCACTGACTGTCTTATCTGGTTTTCTGAATTTGGTCATTGAAGAAGGAAGCAAATTCATTGCAGGCCCTGGTAGATAGAAATTCAGAGGCTACTTCCACAGGGGGGTTTGTTAGCCTGTTGACAGTAGCAAGCAAGGCACGTGAATTATTATTGTTTTTGGCAATGACGTCAGCGAAGTTGGACTGCCTTGCATTTCTCAGTTCCTAATTGTAAATGCGCAGTCTCTCTTTATAATGTCATAATGAACAGTAAGATTTGTTTTTCTCCACCTATATTTCACTTTACGACACTTTTTTGCTGTTCTAACAAGTATGGCACATCTCCATGAAGGTAATTTCTTACCAGAGACCACCTTCACCTTAGTGGGTGCAATGGCATCGATAACATTTGTTAGAATTGAAATTATCCACAAACTCATTGACTGAGACCCAAGAGTGGGCAGGTGTGGAAGAGAAACCCTGAATAAATGTCACTGGTGCGTTCAGTGATATGCCATTTTGTGATTACTTCAGTTTAAGCATTTGTGTGCCTTGAGAGAGTACTCTCAAATACTCTCAAATAAAGATAGTCCTTGGGTGGCATAGTGGTGCAGTGATTAGTGCTGTCGCCTCACAGCAAAAAGGTCCTGGGTTCGAACCCCAGGGTTGTCCCACCCTGGGGGGGGTCATCCCAGGTTGTCCTCAGTGTGGAGTTTCCATCTTCTCCCCGCGTCTGCGGTGGGTTTTCTCCGGGTGCTCTGGTTTCCCCCACCATCTAAAAGAAACATGCATGTTAGGGTTTATACTGTGCCTGTGCCCCTGACCGAAGCATGGCGAGACAAACTGGAGTTGATCCCCGGACGCTGCATGGCGGCTGCCCACTGCTTCTAGCTACACAGCTAGGATGGGTTAAATGCAGAGGAAGAATTTCCCTATGGGGATCATTAAAGTCTCAAAAAACCAAAAACACAGGAAGGATCAGAGTGAGAGACATCAGTCACCACAGCCTTAGAAATGTTCAGACCCTTGGAGATCATTAAGTCCAGAGTGTGCCCCTTGTTGTGTGTGGGCTCCGTCACATGCTTAGTCAGTCCATAGTTATCAAGAACACAACACAGTTCTTTAGGTCCTCTGTCCTGGGGGTTGTCAACATGGTTGTTTAAATCAACAGCAATACCTAGACTGTCAAATTCAATATAGGTTACAGACAGCAGTTCAGTTAAGTTATCGAAAACGTTTGCATTGTATTTAGGTGGTCTATAGATATTTAGAAATATAACTCGAGGAGAGGACTTCAGCTGAAGAGCCACATATTCATCTATCCATCCATTATCCGAACCGCTTATCCTGCTTTCAGGGTCACAGGGACGCTGGAGCCTATCCCAGCAGTCATTGGGCGGCAGGCGGGGAGACACACACACACATTCATACCTAGGGCAATTTAGTACGTCCGATTCACTTGACCTACATGTCGTTGGACTGTGGGAGGAAACCGGCGCCCCCAGAGGAAACCCACGCAGACATGGGGAGAACATGCAAACTCCACACAGGACGAGCCAGGACAACCCCCAAGGTTGGACTAACCCGGGGTTCAAACCCAGGACCTAATTGCTGTGAGGCGACTGCGCTAACCACTGTGCCACCGTGCCGCCCTGTTGCTAAAATCATTGATTAAAAATGTTTTTCCTGCCAAATAGGGAATAGTGCCCGCATAGTCATCAGTGTGGGGCTCATTATGTCCTAAAGCCGCTCCGCAACACATTACATATCTCTGGTTCTGTTCTAAGACATCAGCTTGGGAAGCAGAAAACAGAGTGTCAATAGGTTTTTCATCCTCTTGTATTTGGTAGAATATAGAGGTTATTTTTTCTAGCGCTGTGATTTTCTGGCTGAGCGTGGCACAGCTGGTGCATTCAGTGGCGGGAGAAGAGAGGGGAGACATTTTTCTCGAAGCAAAACAACATCCCCAGCTGTCCAACTTCTAAGAGCATCAACCGGGTTTATGCTGTCTTCAGCTTTCCCTGAGTAGGATCACTGTTTGCTGTTATTTCAGGTCTCTCCTATTGTAGTCACAACTGTCTTCTGTTCCCTGACATTAAATTGACCTTATTCATTATTTCATTTGTCAGTGGGCCGTCACCCGCAAGTGAATGTCACCACCTTCAGATGTCTTTTGAAGCCTCAGTCTAGTTAACGTATTCCAGTGCCTCAAACTTCAATTTATCCACATGAACTCTTCACATTCCACCACCAGAAGAGAGAAAAAAATCCCACAACCAAAAGCCGGTCTGGTTTCCAGCAGGCCTCGTTGTGTTTCAGTCTCAGAGCCATGGACAGACAGTCTCTCCTCTTCAAAGAGAGGAAATCTGAAATCACCGTAGAAACCGTGGTCACTTTTAGCTCAAGTCGATTTTATCTGTAGCCCAACATCACAAATTACATATGTGCCTCAGTGGGCTTTACAGCAATATAACATCTAGAGCAGGGGTGGGCAGTCTTATCCAGCAAGTGGCGGTGTGGGTGAAGGTTTTTGTCCCAATCAACAGTTACACAGCTGATCCCACTAAACAACCAGTAGAGTCTTTGCTGAGGAACTTGATTAGGAGACACAGGTGTGTAACTGCTTGGTTGGAACAAAAACCTTCACCCACACCGGCCCTTTCTGGATAAGACTGCCCACCCCTGACCTAGATGGTGTTATAATAAGTCATCATGATTGATAACATTGCGACGTGTAGACAACACAGAGCAGCAGCGAGTTATCCCAGTAGAAGCTGTGTGTAAAATACACAGGTGGGATTGGAATTAGATAGTTGTTGTGAGGCCATTTAATTCATTCAAATTGTTTGCACTTTGTTGCAATTATTTGACTTCGAAGGTGAACTGTTAGTATTGAGAATAGCAGCCCTCAGGCTTAACATGGGTTAACCAGGTGTCATTATCCAAATCATATTGTGATGTGTTGTAAGGCTACGTCATTTATATAAATTGTTTGCCCTGTGATGGCCTGGCGGCCTGTCCAGGGTGTCTCCCCACCTGCTGCCCAATGACTGCTGGGATAGGCTCCAGCATCCCTGCGACCCTGAGATCAGGATAAGCAGTTTGGATAATGGATGGATGGATGGAAATTGTTTGTCCTTGTTTGACCTTGAAGATGGTCCCGTAGCCTGCAACGTACTACCATTTTAGACTACATAGTGTTTTTATGAATGAAATTTCAAATATGAAAAAGCCATTCTTATGATAATAATTTCCTGTCCTGATCCACCCTATTATATACTATATTCACTATTATCAACCTTCTCTCTCTCTCTATTTTTCTTCATTCATCAGCCCCTCAATGTACTCCTTCCACCTTCTCAACACACTCTCCTCACTTGTCAGCACATTTCCATCTCTATCCTTCATCACCCTAACCTGCTGCACATCCTTCCCAGCTCAGTCCCTCTGTTTAGCCAATCGGTACAAGTGCTTTTCTCCTTCCTTTGTGTCTAACCTGTCATACAACTCACCATACACCTTTTCCTTTGCCTTTGCCACCTCTCTCTCCACTTTACACTGCGTCTCCTTGTACTCCTGTCTACTTTCTTCATCTCTCTGACTATCCCACTTCTTCTTTGCCAACCTCTTCCTCTGTATACTTTGCTGTACTTCCTCATTCCACCACCAAGTCTCCTTGTCTTCCTTCCTCTGTCCTGATGACACACCAAGTACCTTCCTAGCTGTCTCCCTCACTATTTCTGCAGTGGTTGTCCAGCCACCCGGCAACTCTTCACTACCACCCAGTGCCTGTCTTAACTCCTGCCTGAACTCCACTCAACAGTCTTCCTTCTTCAACTTCCACCATTTGATCTTTGACTCTAGCTTCACTCTCTTCCTCTTCTTGGTCTCCAAAGTCATCCTACAGACCACCATCCGATGCTGCCTAGCTACGTTCTCCCCTGTCACCACCTTGCAGTCTCCAATCCTTTCAGATCGCGCCTCCTACATAAGATATAGTCCACCTGTGTACACTTTCCTCCACTCTTGTACGTCACCCTGTGTTCCTCCCTCCTCTTGAAATATGTATTCACCACAGCCATTTCCATCCTTTTCTCAAAATCCACCACCATCTGTCCTTCCACATTTCTCTCTTTGACTCCATACCAGCCCATCACCTCTGTTCCCTTCACCAACATGCCCATTGAAGTCGGCTCCAATCACCACTCTCTCCTCCTTGGGTACCCTCTCCACCACTTCATCCAACTCACTCCAGAATTCTTCTTTCTCTTCCATCTCACACCCAACTTGCGGGTCATATGCGCTTCATACTCATCACTCTGTCTGACACTCTTCACCTCCAGCACACTCTTGACATACTCTTCCTTCAGAATTACCCCTACCCCATTTCTCCTCTTATTCGCACCATGGCAGAAGAGTTTGAACCCATCTCCGATGCTCCTGGCCTTACTCCCCTTCCCCCTGGTCTCTTGCACCCACAGTATGCCTACCTTTCTTCTTTCCATCATATCAGCCAGCTCTCTCCCTTTACCAGTCATAGTACCAACATTCAAAGTTCTGACTCTCACCTCCACACTCCTACCCTTCCTCCTTTCCCGCTGCATCTTGGCATGCCTTCCCCCTTCTCCTTATCCTTCGTCCAACAGTAGCATAGTTTCCACCGGCACCCTGCTGGTTAACAGTACCGTTGGTGGTCGTTGGTAACCCGGGCCTTGACCAATCCGGTATGGAAATCTTATTTATGATCCGCATATTTGATTTGGCAAAGATTTTATGCCAGATTCCATTCCTGACGCAACCCTCCCCATTTATCCGGGCTTGGGGCCAGCAATCTTATGCAGAAAGGGCCGGTGTGGGTGCAGGTTTTAGTTCCAACCAAGCAGTTACACACCTGATCCCAGTAATCAACCAGAGTCTTTGCCGAGGAACTTGATTAGGAGACACAGGTGTGTAACTGCTTGGTTGGAACAGAGACCTGCACCAGCCCTTTCTGGATAAGATTGCCCACCCCTGGGTTAGGCGGTGTAGAAATGCAGGAAATCTGTTTTAAATTACATTTTTTTTCTGGGAAGGACCCCCATACCGCCCCATTACGTATCTTTCCAGGTTTGCACACCATTTTAAAACATAAATAGGTGCCCATGATCTCCATATGCCCATCATACATCCCATCGTACCCATCATCTCCATATATCCACATCCCATCGTGCCCATTGTCTTCATATATCTGTTATACAGCCCATAATACTCATCATCTCCATATACCCACTATACATCCCATGATACTCATCATCTCCATATAGCCTTTATATATTCCATCATTCCATCATATATTTCATACGCCTGTGAAATGTTCGGAAACCCGAAATCCATTGAAGGAGTTGAAATAGAGGGAATGTGAACTATGGAACAAACAATGGCAGAGGTATTCAAACAATACTTTGTTGTCCGTCTCTTTCTTCTCACATGTCTTTGTCTCTCCCTCGCTCCCCCCCCCCCCCCAGTATCGATCTATAAATGGGGAGTTAAGCGTTGTTGCCTGGTTACTAATTACTCTGCATAATTCATGTTGTCCTCATCACTAATTCATTACTAGGAGGAAGGTTCAATAAATGGCACCCACAGCCGACTTTTTCAGCTCTTATTGTCTTTATAATCCATATTCATTACCGCCAGCTAGCCGGGTTCATTCTCATTGTACATTTTCTCTAAATTGCTTTGTCTCCAACATTCCAGTCATTCCAGTCAGCTCTGTGTAACCCGGTTAATAAAGCTATTTTACAGACGTCCAGTGGAAGAAAAGGGTCAGATTACACCTAAACCAGATGAGTGGTCATGTGTGTTAGATAAAAGAGAGTAAAGGCTTTTCATAGTAAGGCGTTGGACAGAAAGATGCACTGCTGTTGTGAAATATTTAAGATGTGATTTTATCCATGCTGCATTTACACCTGTCATTAAAATGTGTCTCCATTATCCAGATTGAAATCTGAAAGGTGAATTCACAAAGAATGGATTGTGCCCACTGATGGCACCATGAATTCTGCATCACTTACAACAGCTATCTGCCCCATCTCAATGTCCAGTTCACAAAAGCTATTGCGCGAGTGATATTACAGCGCAACACGCCCATAAAGTTTTGTAGCTGAGTGTAATTTGCCCTTGTTTTTGCTTCTGATTGCAAATAATCATGTGACAAAGTATAAATGGTGCCCTTGCACCAGGATCAAACCAGAAACCATAAAAAAATCCTCCTTGATGTCCTCAAGTAGAAGAATTATTAGATCTGGCAACCTTTATCTGTGAATGATTTCATTTTCAGTTAAATCAGAAAAGGGATATGATCCTGCGAAATATTCTCGTGAGCATACCTGGCATGATGCTGACTTCAGCTGGCGACAATAACTGCTGCCATGATCACTGGAATGTCTGGGCGTGACACCCATAATAAATGCACTTCAGTTACCACCAACTTGCTGAAGATGCTAATAATTTTCACACTATGTGTGGCTATTAGCACTGGTGTTTGTGAATTGGACTTTTTTTTACAATGAGGCTCAATCTTTATTTGTGCAGGTTTAGTGGCCACAGAAGCTGTGCAATCCTTTCGTGAATTCGTCAGTGAAAGAAAGAGAGCATACGACAGGGTGCCGAGAGAGGAGGTGTGGTATTGTATGAGGAAGTCGGGAGTTGCAGAGAAGGATGTAGGAGTGGTGCAGGATATGGATGAGGGCAGTGTGACAGTGGTGAGGTGTGTGGTTGGAATGACAGATGGGTTCAAGGTGGAGGTGGGATTACATCAAGGATCGGCTCTGAGCCCTTTCTTGTTTGCTGTGGTGATGGACAGGTTGACGGGCATCCGGGTGGCGTTGCGGTCTGTTCCGTTGCCTACCAACATGGAGATCGCCGTATCACATCCCCGTGTTACCTCTGGCTTGGTCGGGCGTCCCTACACAGACAGTTGGCCGTGGCTGCAGGTGGGAAGCCAGATGTGGGTATGTGTCCTGGTCACTGCACTAGCGCCTCCTCCAGTTGGTCAGGGGGGAGGGGGGACTGGGGGGAATAGCGTGATCCTCCCATGCGCTACGTCCCCCTGGTGAAACTCCTCACTGTCAGGTGAAAAGAAGCGGC
>NC_079229.1:37354348-37371848 GCF_029633865.1 Lampris incognitus | reverse complement strand
TGGCTGACATCTGCATTCTTACAGCTGTGGTAGGGGGCGTGTCATGCTCACTAATGAATACACACACACACACACACACACACACACACACACACACAAAATAAAAATGCCTAAAAGATACTGTGTGTGTGTGTGTGTTCCTGCAGCTGCAGAGGTGCTCAGTAATGTTGAGCGGTGTGCAGATGAACCACCTGGTTCCTGTGATGTGTTGAGGTGAAGGGTGACTGTGCGAGTCTGATAGATGAACCTTTGTGGTGAAGCACGTGAAGGATCAGCAGCAGCAGTAGCAGCCCTGTTCCTTTACCTGCCCCCCCCCCACTCATTCTGTGCCTCCGCTGAGCCTGTTAAAGCACACCGCAGATGGACGGTAACAGAACAGAGTAGACAAGTTTACTCGGCACTTCCGGTCCGATTCCGCATTCGGGCCAGCCTGTGCTTTTCTTTTCCGGTGTAACGAGCAGCTACCTCGTTACCACAGGTCAGGGAAAGGGTTTCCTTTTGGCCTTTTGGCCTTGAAGTGATGGGAACACACAGAGGCGTTTTTCGGTGGTTTCTTCAAATGCAAAGCCTTCAACCACATCCGTGATTGGCAGTCTGCTGCTGGTGTCCAGTGGAAGGAAACCAGTGGGGTGCAGCAGGGACATTGCCGTGTTGCGGCAGCTGGATGGGCAACACACTCTCTGTGTGTGTGTGTGTGTTAGTACAGCACCGCACCGCGCAGTGTGTCCCTGGACCCGCTTTTGATCTTCTAATGTCCATTTTGAATGTTTAATGTTGTTGAAGATATGGCAGATCTAGGCTTGCATGTTTACATCCGGCTACGGATGTTCAGACCGGAAGAACAATGCACCCCGGTAAGGGCGGGAAAACTCGTCTATAGAACAGAACAGAATACAATACAATGAGATAGAATAGAACAGAAAAGAATAGAATACCATAGCATTAAATAGAATAGAACCGAATAAAACAGAACAGAATACAATAAAATAGAACAACAATAGAACAGAACAGTAGAATAAAATGGAACAGATTATAATAAAATAGAACAAAACAAAACAAAACAATAAAACGGACAGAATATAACAAAATAGAACAGAATAGAATAAAATAGACCAGCAGAATAGAAAATAGAAGAGAACAGAGTAGAACTTCAGTCTCTGCTAATCGCAATGCCTTGCTCTGCTGATTTAAATACTACATACTGTAAGAACCATGAATACAAACTGATAGGAAAAGAAAACATAGATTCATACATGGCTTGTAGTGTTGAGATGCTGTAAGTGAAGTGTGAGTCCTGTTAGTCCTTCAGTGACACAGTAGTGTGTTTCTGTGCTCAGCTCTTCATTATGCCAGCACGTAGCTCTTCATTCATTAATCGATCGATAGTAATTCAGTCAGGAGAGAATACATTTGGAGGAGAGACACAAGCCGAGCTCAAACCTGTGGAAGGTGAGGTATGGAAACTTGGAGATAAGACAGAGGCACAAAGAAAGAGGGAAGAAGTGATGAAAAAGGAAATGAGAAAGAATAAAATGGAATGGAGAGAGAGAGAGAGATGATTCTCTCCTGACTCTCTTCGAACCCCCCCCCGCTCATTAGCATAGAAACCACATTCTCTGGCTGCTGATTGGACCAAAGCCTACGAGACCAGGATCTAAAACAAGGAAGTGTGTTTGTGAGTACGTGTGTGAGTGTGTGTTTGTGCGTGTGTGCACGCACGTGTTGAGTGTGTGTGTGTGAGTACGTGTGTGTGTGTGTGTGTGTGTCTACAGCTCCTCACACACAAACCCACACACACCTGTGAGGAGGGCAGGAAGGTTACACATCATCATCATAAGCAGAAGCATTCTAATCAAACCAGGTAATTCATTCTCCCACGTTGTGTGTGTGTGTGTGTGTGTGTGTGTGTGTGTGTGTGTGTGTGTGTCTCTAAGAGGGTTTTTGTTCATTGGCATCGAGCCATTTGAATTCTCCTACACACAAATATTGTGAAATTTCTCCAGATTACATCTCCTCCCTCTCCCTCCCACGCATCCCACCGCCGCTGACCTCAGATCAGCTCTGTGAGACAGGAAGCAGCCTGTGAATGGACGTATCTCATTATTTCACCATTTTTATGGAGAAATGCTAATAGGCTGCTGTTTATTTCTGTGTTTATGTTTATTTCTACTGGAGCCCTTCCATGAACACACAACCTGTTTCTACAGAGGCTGCAGCAGAGGCTGCTCTGTGTGTGTGTGCGTGTGTGTGTCAAGTGATCAGGGCCTTATCCAATAAGAAGTCCATACAGAGACAGTGAAGTCATTTGGACATCAGACCAAACTGAACACGTGCGGTGGCAGATGAACTTGTTTGCAGCCAGAATGCAGCTGATGTGTCTTCCAACACACACACACCTGAACACGGGTTCATCCATCGTCTCGACTTAAATGAATGAGTCCACTGACACATGGTTAATTAACAGTCAGGTCAGTCAATAGCTGAACTGAGAACTTGGTCACTAACAGCCGTTTTTTCTAGTTGCCCCAGCGCCGAGTAAAACTTCCACTTCCACTTCTGGTGTGGTAAGATGACGGGATGATCTTAGATTTGCTGCGGCCTCACCCAGTGCCGGTGTGGGAAGATGGCGGCGCAAACTTAGGTTTGCGGCAGCCTCACCCAGTACCGTCCATGCAGTGTCTTTGTCCACGTCTGCATCTAAGTTTGTGTTTTCGTGTGATGGCTGAGAGAGCTGGTGCTGGATCGGCTGGGAGAGCCTGGTCTGCTGCACCCTGTGGGCCCAGGGACCACGGCCCTGCCTGGCGGCGGCCTCGCCTAGCATTGACTGTGTTGTTGGTGTCTTCATGTGGAGTGGGGGGGGGGGGTCGAAGGTGTGTGGCTGGGAGAGCTGGCGTTAGATCGGCTGGGGGAGCCTGGTCTGCTGCTGCCTGGAGCTGTGCCGAGGAGGAAACACTGAGGGCGGTCTGACAGGACGCGGAAGCGGGGCAGGCTAAGCTAACTGCTAACCTGTGCAGACCGGCAGCTTTGACAGTCCTCCTGGCGTTCACTCTCTTGGACAGTGATTTCTTTTTTTTTTATATGTTGGATATATATGTGTCTTTGTGTTGCGCTGCTGTGGGCGGTGGAAGCGATATTTCGTTTCATTTCATGTGTGCAGGTGCATGGAATGAAATGACATAAATGTTCCTAATTCCTGAAACTATCTGAGTTTCTGACCCTCATTCAGACTTTTACCCCCCCGTCCAGTTGTTCCATTACCCTGCAACGCTGTGCAGACCTCCTCTTGTCACCCCCGCCGGGGTCACCTCTGGTTTGATGGCGTTGGATCAGCGTGTCAGAGGAGCGGGTGGGAGGAGTGCTGTCAGACAGGACGGCCTCTGCCCGATGTCTTTACAGGTTACAGGCTTGTTTGAAAGTCAGACGACGAGCCAGACAGGACGGCGATGTGTTGTCATGCCTACTGACCATCCTCACCTGCAGCTTTCTAACACCACCTCCCTGTATGGGTCACACGCGACTGCCACACCTCGACAGGGTCAACTGCATCTCTTATTGTAGTGCCCAGGATGTAAATGCTTAAAAATGTGGTGTTACCCATAATCCTTCACGCTCCAGCCAACATTTGCCCTTTTGCCTCAAACTGCCTTCAAGCAACTACGGAGTTTTATTCCGCAAATGAGATGAGACCATTTAAAACAAAAAAGACTTAACCTTGCAGACTGCTGATGTGAAATTCAGATGATGGTGGTTTTAGTAAAGTGTGGGACACAGTAGAAGCCTTGTTTGAGGTAACGAGATGGAATTTGAAGGGTTTCCTGGGGAACTGTGAGAATTTTGCACTGTGTACTCAGCGAGTAATAACTATATTAGAACATCAATCCCTCCATTATCCAAACTGCTTATCCGGCTCTCAGGGTGGCGGGGATGCTGGAGCCTATCCCAGCAGTCATTGGGCAGCAGGGGAGAGCCACCCTGGACAGGCCGCCAGTATATCTGATGTAAATCTCAGTTTAGAAAACACACTTTTCCTTTTAACTCACAAACTGCTCTGAGTTCATTGGATTGTTTTGCTGAATGTTGGATGGGAGGTGGTGGTGCTGGTCTCTGGTCAGCGTTAAAGGGCATATTTGCCCTCCGGCAGGACAGGTGGGCAGTTAATATGTAATTCACTAGTGAGTAGACCAGTCCTCTGTTGGCAGCCAGACCATTCACATCACGTGCTGCAGGATTTGATGCTCATTGATTAAATGTTGTCTGTAATAGCCCAGACACACCAAACCCACTAGCGGCAATGAAGGCCGACTGTTGGTCGCCTCACGTCACCCGCCATCTGGGCCAAAAAGTAGCACTTGAACACACCGCAAAGACTACAGCCGATGGCCAGCTAGCATGTGCGTTCTGCACTGATTCACTAAACTGAACAGCCAATCAGAGTGCTCTCTCTCACTGACAGGCTCCACCCATTCAACACGCTGACTCGGCCTGCAAACTGCTGACGGGTCCGACTAGTGCGGGACACACCACAAAAACTAGGGTCACAGACGCTCACCGACAGCCCAACATTGGCTGACGGTCGGTCTGGTGTGTCAGGGCCCTAATACAGCACAGATAGAAAGTCTCCAGAGCTCATGAGTTGTATGTACATCTTCACGTTGTTGTTTTAATGTAAAACTGATGAAGACATGTTGTAAAATGTTTTTGTGTGTGTGTTTGTGTGTATGCGCAGCGGGAGCAGGTCATAAGATTGGCTGGGCCTTCGGTCTGGGTTTGGAGAGACTGGCCATGGTGCTGTACAGAATACCAGACATCCGACTCTTCTGGAGCAGAGATGAACGATTCCTCAATCAGTTTAAACTGCCCAACATCCACCAGCCTGTAACCTTTCAGGTAACACACACACACACTCTCTCCTGTGTTAATAATTCTGTGTCCTGGGGTGTCCGGGTGGTATAGTGGTCTATTCCGTACCCTACCAACATGGGGATCGGTGGTTCGAATCCCCGTGTTATCTCCAGCTTGGTCGGGCATCCCTACAGACACAATTGGCTGTGTCTGCAGGGAGAAGCTAGATGTGGGTATGTGTTCTGGTTGCTGCACTAGCGCCTCTGGTCGGTCGGGGCGCCTGTTTGGGGGGAGGGGGAACTGGGGGGAATAGTGTGATCCTCCCACATGCTACGTCCCCCTGGTGAAACTTCTCACTGTCAGGTGAAAAGAAGCAGCTGGTGACTCCACATGTATGGGCGGAGACACGTGGTAGTCTGCAGCCCTCCCTGGATCAGCAGAGGAGGTGGAGCAGAGACCGGGACGTCTCGGAACAGACAAACCTTTAAAATAATCCAAATGTCTCAGGCAGTCGTTAAAGGTTAAAAAGTAGGCGGGGACACAAACAAACAAACTGCAGCTGGAAACCGCACGGAAAGGAGAGGATGACAAACAGGAAGAAGGCGAGAAGTGTAAAGCAGGGAAGAGATGGGTGGAAGCAGGAGGAGAATGAGTGGAGAGTGAGGACAGGATGAACAGGAGGGGAGAGACGAGGGAAGCTGCCTCCTGTCAGCATGTGTATCCCTAACCTCTCTTGTTTTTATTGATGACCCGCTTCCTGCGGAGAGGAGCGAAGCAGCATGGCTCATCACACGGCCCAGGTCACCACTCCTCTCATGGGCTGAGACTCACCAACCCCCCCACCCACCACCTCGACCCTCCAGCTTCCCCACTGCATCCACTTGAAATGAACTGTGATTGTTTAGACCAGGGACACACACACACACACACACACACACATTACATTACAGTCATTTAGCCGACGCTTTTATCCAAAGCGACTTACAGTTAGTGCATCATTTAACGTAGGAAATCAGGAGAACTACTCGTCATTAGAGGTCATAAGTGCATCTTCTCTCTAAACAAGCATCTAAGAAAAAAACCAGTGCTAAAGTAAAAGCGCAAGAAAGAGATTTTTTTTTTAATGAGTGAATACAATAAGTGCTACGAGCAAGTAACAGGCTAGTAGTTCTTGAAGGGGTGAGTTTTCAACCTGCACCGAAAGATGGGCAGCGACTCCGCTGTCCTGACATCAGTGGGGAGTTCATTCCACCACTCTGGGGCCAGGACAGAAAAGAGCCGTGACCGGGTCGATCGGCAGCAAGGGCCTCTGAGCAATGAGGCAACCAGGCATCCAGAGGCAGCAGAGCGAAGTGGTCGTGCGGGGGTGTAGGGCTTGACCATGGCCTGGAGATGGGAAGGAGCTGTTCCTTTCACTGCCCTGTAGGCTAGCACCAGAGTCTTAAACTTGATGCGAGCAGCTACTGGGAGCCAGTGTAGGGACATGAGAAGGGGAGTTGTGTGGGAGAACTTAGGGTGGTTGAACACCAGACGAGCTGCAGCTTTCTGAACAAGCTCCAAAGGTCTGATGGCCGACGCTGGGGCACCAGCAAGGAGGGAGTTGCCGTAGTCCAGCTGGGAGATGACCAGAGCCTGGATGAGCACCTGTGTCGTCTCGTCGGTGAGGAATGGGCGAATCTTCCTGATGTTATAGAAGAGAAATCTGCAGGAGCGAGCAACCGATGCAACGTTTGCAGCAAATGACAGTTGGTCATCCAGGATCACACCCAGATTCCTCGCACTCTGAGTTGGCATCACCACAGTGTTGTCAATGGTGATGGCCAGGTCTCGGTGCGGGCAACGTTTCCCTGGGAGGAACATCAGCTCTGTCTTGTCCAGATTGAGCTTCAGGTGGTGTGTCGCCATCCACTCCGAGATGCCAGTCAAGCACACAGCAATGCGTGTCTCTACTTGTGTGTCAGAAGGAGGAAAGAACAAGATCAGCTGGGTGTCATCAGCATAACAATGGTAAGAGAAGTCATGCGAGCAAATACAGAACCCAGGGATGTCGTGTACAGGGAGAACAGGAGAGGACCCAGAACCAAACCTTGTGGAACGCCTGTAGTCAGTCTGCGAGCCTCCGAGACAGATCCCCTCCATGTCACCTGGTAGGAGCGACCTGTCAGGTGGGTTGCAAACATTGAGAGTGCAGAGCCTGTGACACCCAGCCCCTCGAGGGTAGACAGGAGGATCTGGTGGTTCACTGTGTTGAACACAGCTGACAGGTCCAGGAGTATCAGGACAGAGGAGAGAGAGAATGCTCTCGCAGAGTGCAGCGATTCTGTCACTGCAAGGAGGGCCGTCTTTGTCGAGTGACCCACCTTGAACCCAGACTGGTTGGGGTCCAGGAGGTTGTTCTGGTGGAGGTACAAAGAAAGTTGGTTAAAGACAGCACGTTCAAGAGTTTTGGATAGAAAGGGTAGAAGGGAAACCGGTCTGTAGTTTTTGACATCAGAGGGGTTAAGTGATGGTTACTTGAGAAGGGGGTTGACTCTAGCAGTCTTGAAGGCAGATGGAAAGTATCCTGCCCAGAGGGAGGTGTTGATGAGGTGGGTTAGAGAGGGAAGGAGTTCAGGTGCTATAGACTGAAGAAGAGGGGAGGGGACCGGATCAAGGGAGCATGTGGTGGGGCGACTGGATGTGATGAGGTTTAGAACCTTGTCGGGGAGCGAGGTGGGATAGGGTGGGACGTGGAGAGGTGAGGGAGGGTGCAGAGGGTGGGCTAGTGCAAGGAGCGCTAACCGGTTGGTGAGAAAAGGAGGATCTGATGTCGTTTACCTTCTTGTCAAAGAAGTTAGTGAAGTCATCAGGAAGAAGGGAGGAAGTAGGAGGAGGAGGTTGAATAAGTGTAGAGAAGTTTCAAAGAGTTTCTTAGGATTAGAGGCAGAGGATAGGATTTTAGAGTGATAGAAGGCAGCTTTAGCAGCAGAAAGGGAGGAGGAGAAAGTGGAAAGAAGAGATTGGAAGTTGAGAAGGTCCTCCGGGAGTTTGCCTTTTCTCCATTTGTATTCTGCCACTCTGAGGCTCCGTCTGTCAGTACGTACTGAGTTGGACAGACAAGGGACAGGTGGAGTTGGGCATGCAGGCCTGGAGGTGAAGGGACAGAGAATATCCAGAGAAGAGGAGAGGGTAGAGAGAAGAAGATCAGTAGCAGTGTCAGGGGGTAGGAGAGAGAAAGATTCAAGTGTAGGGAGATAGAGGTAACAGAGGAAGAAAGATCAGTGGCGGAGAGAGAGAGGAGGTGTCAACAGGTGAAAACCATGTGGATCGGGGAAGGGGCTGAGGGGGGAGAAGAGAGGGAGAGAGAGTAGCACATGAAATAGTGGTCAGAGAGCTGGAGGGGAGCAACAGAGAGATTGGAAATAGGACAGTGTCTAGTAAAGATAAGGTCGAGCTGGTTGCCGGCCTTGTGGGTAGGAGGAGAGGGTGAGAGGTGAAGGTCAAAGGAGGAGAGGAAAGAGAGAAGAGGATCTAGCTTGTTAGTGTGGATGTTGAAGTCACTGAGAAGGATAAGTGCAGAGTCATCAACAGGGAAGTGTGAGACAAGTGTGTCAAGCTCCTCCAGAAACTCACCAAGGGGGCCTGGTGGGCGGTACAAAACCACAATGGTGAGTTTGACTGGATAAGAGACAGTAACAGTATGAAATTCGAGAGGGCAGAGAAAATTGTGGAATGGAAACAAGAGGGAGAGCAAGGATGCGTGGCCTGAGATAAACTCAGCTTTCGGCACCAGCAGTCCGTGCTTGACTTGATAGTCTTGGCTTGAAAAAGTCGCACTTGCCTTTGTTCACTCTAGCCTTCATTCAACCTAGACCTGTTTGCCTTCTGCTTGTTTGCCTGATGCTTGGAAGCTTCCAAGTAGCAGCAGTGATTTAAAGAACACTGATTGCTAATTGTCTGCCAGGAGTGCAGGCCATACCCTGGCCACTTAACACCCAATTGGCCAAAGATGTACACTGAAACTAGGCCTATTGCCCAGAAACTGGTCACTTATGTACAAACCTCACACAAAACTATTAAAGCTGCAAACAGCAAGTTAACAAGGAATATATTTATAAGCTAGAAGGGTAACTAAGTCAAAACAGATAGGCAACAAGAAATATTTAAGGACACACTAGGTGAAAAAAAGCGCTACAGCTAGAATAAGACAGCTACAGCTAGAATAAGATCCCACTAGTTCCCACTAGGAACCAGCAGCAGATGTATAGAGAAAAGGACTAATACTCAAGCAGCTGGAATAAGACTAACAGCAACTTGTTAAGCAAGAAAGACGATACTACTCTATTCTAGATGAGCCAGCAATTCAGAATCACTCCAGGAGTTAAAATGCACACACATACACACACACATACATACACTCACACACAAATACACACACACACAAATTCATACACACATACTACATACATACACACACAAA
Source organism: Lampris incognitus (assembly GCF_029633865.1). Classification (NCBI taxonomy): domain Eukaryota; kingdom Metazoa; phylum Chordata; class Actinopteri; order Lampriformes; family Lampridae; genus Lampris; species Lampris incognitus. Next base: position 37,362,547 of record NC_079229.1, on the reverse strand, counting down.
TACACACACATGCGCACTCACATACACACACGCACGCACACATACATACATACATACATACATACATACTCACACACACACACATACATACACACACACATACATACACACACACACACAAATACACACACATGCGCACTCACATACATACATACTACATACATACATACATACATACATACTCACACACATACATACACACACAAATACACACATACACACACACAAATACATACACACATGCACACTACACAAACACACGCACACATATACACACAAACACATGTATATACACACAACCACACACACACACAAAAAACACACACATACACACACACACAAAAACACAAACACACGCATACACACAAACAAACACACACACACACACAAACAGGTCCCAGATTTTCCATTTCACTCCTGGTAAATGGTGCTAATTAGATTTCTGTCTGGTAAAGAGAGAGAGACAAAGAGAGAGACGGGGGGAGGGGAGGGCTGGTAGAGAGAAACAGGGAGAGGGGGGGCCGGTAGAGAGAGAGACGGGGGGGGGGGGTATCAGTAGAGCGAGAGAGAGACAGAGAGAGAGACAGAGAGAGGGGACCGGTAGAGAGCGAGACAAAGAGAGAGGTGCCTTTGCCACCTCTCTCTTCACTTTACGCTGCATCTCCTTGTACTCCTGTCTACTTTCTTCATCTCTCTGACTATCCCACTTCTTCTTTGCCAACCTTTTCCTCTGTATACTTTGCTGTCCTTCCTCATTCCACCACCAAGTCTCCTTGTCTTCCTTCCTCTGTCCTGATGACACACCAAGTACCTTCCTAGCTGTCTCCCTCACTATTTCTGCAGTGGTTGCCCAGCCATCTGGCAACTCTTCACTACCACCCAGTGCCTGTCTTAACTCCTGCCTGAACTCCACACAACAGTCTTCCTTCTTCAACTTCCACCATTTGATCTTCGGCTGTGTCTTCACTCGCTTCCTCTTCTTGGTCTCCAAAGTCATCCTACAGACCACCATCCGATGCTGCCTAGCTGCGCTCTCCCCTGTCACCACCTTGCAGTCTCCAATCCCTTTTAGATGGCGCCTTCTACATAAGATATAGTCCACCTGTGTACACTTTCCTCCACTCTTGTACGTCACCCTGTGTTCCTCCCTCTTCTTGAAATATGTATTCACCACAGCCATTTCCATCCTTTTCTCAAAATCCACCACCATCTGTCCTTCCACATTCCTCTCCTTGACTCCATACCTACCCATCACCTCCTCATCACCTCTGTTCCCTTCACCAACATGTCCATTTAAGTCCTCTTCAATCACCCCTCTCTCCTCCTTGGGTACCCTCTCCACCATGTCGTCCAACTCACTCCAGAATTCTTCTTTCTCTTCCATCTCACACCCAACTTGCGGGGCATATGAGCTGATAACATCCTTCATCACACCTTCGATTTCCAGCTTCATACTCATCACTCTGTCTGACACTCTCTTCACCTCCAGCACACTCTTGACATACTTTTCCTTCAGAATTACCCCTACCCCATTTCTCCTCCCATCCACACTTTTGTAGAAGAGTTTGAACCCACCTCTGATGCTCCTGGCCTGACTCCTCTTCCACCGGGTCTCTTGCACACACAGTATGCCTACCTTTCTTCTCTCCATCATGTCAGTCAGCTCTCTCCCTTTACCAGTCATAGTACCAACATTCAAAGTTCTGACTCTCACCTCCACACTCCTACCCTTCCTCCTCTCCCACTGTCTCTGGACATGCCTTCTCCCTCTCCTTCTCCTTCATCCAACAGTAGCGTAGTTCCCACCAGCACCCTGCTGGCCAACAGTACTGGTGGTGGTCATTGGTAACTCGGGCTTCGACTGATCCGGTATGGATATCTGATTTATGATCCACATATTCGATTTGGCAAAGATTTTATGCCGGTATGCCCTTCCTGATGCAACCCTCCACATTTATGCGGGCTTGGGACTGGCACTAAGAATGCACTGGCTTGTGCATCCTCAGTGTCGGGATTACCTCTGCTCCTCTACAGAAGACAAATAACAGCCCTGTTTGTCCTTGAAGATAATGATGTATACAGTAGTGCTTTATGATGAGTATATGTAAGTAGTGAATGATAAATGAGTAACAGAGCATTCATGAGCTCTTAAAACAGACTTGGTAATATTAGCGGATGACTTAAAAATATGAATAACTGTCATATTAATATGAATCTGAAGGCTGTATGCAGAGACACCGGACCGAGCTCCTCTGTTCTGTTCTGATGAGATGTTTCATCTCCTGTTGACAACGTGATGTCTGGATCATATTATTTGTTTAAACAAAGCCTATTGTGTGTGTGTGTGTGTGTGTGTGCGTGCCTACAGCCCCTCAGTAAATACCCTCCCCTTCATAACGACATCTCCTTCTGGCTGCCGGAGAGAGAGAGAGAGACTGGGCGAGAGAGCTACACAGAGAATGACTTCTACGAGCTGGTGCGCTCCATAGGAGGAGACCTGGTGGAGAAGGTCACACTAGTGGACAAGTTCACCCACCCCAAGTAAACACACACACACACACACACACACACACACACACACACACACACACACAGAAAGGTGAATCAGTTCATTTGGACACATTATTTATTGACAGAAATGTGTCATCATCATCTAAGTGACCTCTTCAATCTCACCTGACTGCAGGTACCCCACCCTTATAAACAATACAGTGGCTGCAGGTACCCCCACCCTTATAAACAATACAGTGACTGCAGGTGTCCCCACCCTTATAAACAATACAGTGACTGCAGGTGTCCCCACCCTTATAAACAATACAGTGACTGCAGGTGTCCCCACCCTTATAAACAATACAGTGGCTGCAGGTGTCCCCACCCTTATAAACAATACAGTGACTGCAGGTGTCCCCACCCTTATAAACAATACAGTGACTGCAGGTGTCCCCACCCTTATAAACAATACAGTGATTGCAGGTGTCCCCACCCTTATAAACAATACAGTGGCATAACCACCCAAACCAACGACCAGTTTCATATGCAAATGTGGGCGTGGACATTAACTGAAGTTACAATGGCTACGTGTACTATTCAGAGAGGATTAGGGAATAGTTGTAATCACAGCATCGTAAGATGGTGACAGGGGGCAGTACTATAGGCAGTGCTTCACCCACAGGGGGCAGCATTGTAAGATGGTGACAGATGTACTCTGAGTGTACCTGAATGCTTGATCCCTACTGTGAGGGGCTCTGTTATGCTGTGGAGGGCATTTTCTTGCCATGGTTTGGGTCCGCTTGTCCCGGAAGGGTCACATTAAAGACATACGTTCATGCTGTTTCTGAGCACATTTTTAACACGGGTGGTTTTAATTACAGCTGAAAGGTAGGTGTGGTTTTATGATTTCATAGCTATTGGCTACTGAAATTAAGGGTGGTCGTATGGGTGTGGCCGGGTGGGCAAAACACTGGGGCTAAACTGCTTGTTGCTTGCCGTAGAAAAATGAGAAATTCACTGATGACAACCCCCTTTCAGCTCTGTCGTCACTTTACAAAAAAAAAAAAAAGGCGAGCAACGAGACCACCGACGGTTGCTTTGAGGATGTGGAAGTGGAAAACAAATCCTCTTTCTCAGTGGAAGTTGACTACTTGCCTAACAAATATGTTGCTCAGCCAATACAGCCGTATTCCTTTGAGCCAAAAGGCGGCGTCTCCGCTTTTATAGCATCCTGCTACGGACACAACCTCTATGCTAATGGTAATTCGTGACGCGGCAAGTTACCACATTTTTGCCAACTGGAAATCAGTTACTTGGCTGCCGATATCTCTCGTCTGGCCATAAATGTGAGTTTAGGGCTACCATTTGTCTCATCGATCACATCCACACTCCTTATATCGATTAACAACAGGAAAAGTCAGATTTTGATGCAAGTATCTCTTTAAATCACTAAAAAGTTATTCTGAGTGATGACCTTTATCCTATGATGAGACATCTCTATCCTGATGAGGGTGGTCTCTTCCAGGATGACAATGCCCCCATCCACAGGACATGAGGGGTCACTGGATGGTTTGATGAGGATGAAAAGGATGTAAATCACATGCTATGGCCATCACAGTCACCAGATCTCAGCCCAGTTGAACACCTATGGGAGGTTTTGATTGGCACTCTCCACCACCATTATCAAAACGCCAAATGAGGAAATATCGTCTGGAAGAATTTTGTCCGTCCCTCCAGTAGAGTTCAGATACTTGTAGAATCTGTGAAATGGAGCACTGAAGATGTTCTGGAGGCTCCTGGTGGCCCAACACCTTACAAAGACACTTTATGTTGTTTTTTTCCTTTAATTTGTCACCTTTCTGTGTGTGTATATGTGTGTGTGTGTGTGTGCGTGTGCGTGTGTGTATATATATACACATAACTTTGTTTAAAGAAACATTCAACAGTAGGGAAAGTGCTCAAAAAATAAGGAGCAAAATAATCCAGTGAGTACAGTACAGTATAGTGTAGTACAGTACAGTACAGTACAGTACAGTACAGTGTGGTACAGCTCTCTTTGTGTTCACCCAATAAGTAGGCTAGTTTACTGTGGTTTGGGAGAGCATTGAATTTGGGGAGTTTTTCTTCACATTTTGGGAAGAGGCATCAGGGACTGATTGGAATATTTTGCTCTCTGTTAAAAAGTGCAGCTCTGTCTCAACTACGTTGTCTTTGCACTGCTGACACACGTGTGTCTCTTGGTAGCCAAGTTTTTTTGTGTCTTTCAGTTTGTATGACTAAGCGGTGCTCACTGAGTCTGTATTTCATCAGTGTATTTCTCAAATGTGTTTCTTTTATTTTAGTTAGGTAATCTGCTCATGTATATTCTCTGTCTAGGGCCAAATAGCATTGCACTTTGCTTTGTGGTTTTGTTTTGGATTGTCAATATCCGTAATAATTGTCTTTTAGGTTTGAGGAAATTTGTTTAAGTCGAATATGTTGTGTAGTCTAGACCTGGTCTTGTGCCTTTAAAGTGTTAGTATGTGTTAGTGGAACAGGACGGCTGAAGACCAGGTTGGTAGGAGAGTTCTTATCTATGCTCAACTCCTGGTATTGCAAGGCTTTATAATTTAAAGAGTGGGGATCACTGAATTTTAAATGTTTCCAGAATTTGATCGCCTTTTTTTGAATTTTAATCAGAAGAGGGTATTGGCCTAATTCTGCCCAACAGGCACTGTTTGTAGTGTGCCAATGGACTTTTAGGATGTTTTTGCAAAACTCAACATGCAGGGCCCAAGTTGGGTGTTTTTCCCGTTTATCTAGTTCCTGACTTGCAAGTGGGCCCCACACTTCACTGCCATAAAGGACAATTGGTTCTGTTACTGATGCAAATATTTTTTAGCCAAATTCGGATTATAATTTCTAAAGGAATTTGTCTTTTTATGGCAAGTAAAGCCCTGCGTGCCTTGTCTCTTAGTTTATTCACTGCCCTGTTGAATGTTCCTTTACAATTGATTCTAAGGCCTAGGTAGGTGTAATCTAGTGTATGGTCAATTTCATTTGGTCCTAATCTAAATATGTGCTCTGTTCCCTGACATCAGGACCTTTTTTGAAAAATTAATAGTTTAGTTTGTTCATGTTTCAAGGTCTAATTGAATCTGGAGTCCTTCCTCCATTGAAGAAGGAGTAGTTCATCTGCATAGAGTATGAATTTGACCTCACTGTCGTGCATAGTGAATCCAGGTGCTGATGACTTTGCCAGTATGGTCGCTAACTCATTAATGTATATGTTAAATAGAGTTGGGCTTAAAGAGCATCCCTGTCTCACTCCACACTCCTGCGGGATATATTGGGTTCTTTTGGATCCAATTGTAATGCCACACTTAGTTCCCCAGTACATTGATTTTACAATGTCATATGTTTTACCCCTTCACCACTTTCAATTAATTTGTAGAACAATCCATAATGCCAAATGGAATCAAATGCTTTTTTTCCTCCTGGTTTTTCCCTTTTTTCTCCCAATTTAGTGGCCAATCGATCCCTATTTTAGTTCAAACACCCACCTCGTACTGCATGCGTTCGCCAACTGCATCTCTCCGGCCGGTCTCGAAGGAGACGCCTCGCCACTATCAAATGCTTTTTTGAAGTCAACAAAACAAGTGAATAATTTATTTTGATTTTGAGTATATTTTTCAATTAGGGTGCATAGGTTGTCCCTCTCTGTATCTCTCTCTCGCTCTCTCTCTCTCTCTCGTTTTCTGTCTCTCTCTCTCCTTGGTACTCACCTCTGTACCTGTGGTGCCCAGTGTGGACATTTCAGTTTTTAGGAGGAATGAAAGTGTGTGTGTGTGTGTGTGTGTGTGTGTGTGTGTGTGTGTGTGTGTGTGTGTGTGTGTGTGTGTGTGTGTGTGTGTGTGTGTGTGTGTGTGTGTGTGTGTGTGTGTGTGTGTGTGTGTTTTATCATAATGACGTTGTGGAGAGCCCTGCAGTGCATAAAGATGCCTGACACTGCTCATCTTTCATTGTTAATGACTTTTAAATAGCAGCCTTTCCTCAAACTGCCATCACACACACACACACACACACACACCAGCTCACCGAGCTGCACTACACACCAACTTCTGCTGTTCAAGACGGATGAAGAGAGAGTCCACAATACTTTTTTATGGGCAGATAGGGAGACAGTTTTTAATAAGTTACCAGTTAGTGACACGTCTAATACCACACACACACACACACACACACACACACACACACACACACTTTCTTCCTCTCTGTACTTATCCTCTGTTACTCCGTCTGTCCTTGCTGTCTTTCTGTCGTCTGTCACCCATTGTATTTTATGTTCTTTTTCATTCTGTATTGCTCACCTCTCTCTCTCTATCCAGTCTCCTTTTTTACTTTATCTTTTCTCTCCTTTTTGCTTGCTCCCTCTCTTCATTCCTCTTCCTTTCTCATCTATCCCCCTCTCTCTCTCTCCCTCCACCCATCCCACAGAAAACTTTCACCTCTGTCCATCTTCTCTCTCTGCTTTCTTCGTTCCCTCCTGCCTTCTTCCCTTCCTCAATGCTTCTTAAACCTCATCCTCTCCCTCTCTCCCCATCCTTCATACAGTCTTTATTCTTTATCCTAGTCTTTATCTTTCATCTTTCTTTCACTCTCCATCCTTCTTAAAGACCTGCCGAAACTTTTCTTTCTCATTCCCTCTCTGTCTGATTCTCTCTCTTTCTTTCCCTTTTACTATCCCTCTCTTTCTCTGCCCTCTGTGAGGGTTCGTTAAAACGCTCCTCCTCTTCCTGCTTGCCCTTTTCCTCCCTGCACTTTAAACAGATCATTAAAACTCTCTCTCTTTCTCTCTCTCTTTCTCTGATCGTTCCTCTCTCACAAGATGGCCTGTTGCTCCGAGTCATTCAGTTTGAAAGGAAAAATGCAAAATCATCATTCAGTCACACCCTCCACTCGTTTAACAGCCTCCGCTTTTCTGGGGAGGAAAAGCCAGTGATGATAGGAGGGAGAGAGAGAGAGAGAGAGAGAGAGAGAGAGAGAGAGAGAGAGAGAAGATCTGGTTTCATTGATTCTGACTCTCTGTAATCTCAGTCTGGTGTGTGTGTGTGTGTGTGTGTGTGTGTGTGTGTGTGTGTGTGTGTGTGTGTGTGTGTGTGTGTGTGTGGTTGTGTTGTGTTGTGTTGTACTGGAGTGTGAGGTGGGAAGACCCCGAGCTGCTGGGCCTCCGAGTATGAAAATTGCTTTGCCATGCTACAGGCTGATAATTGAAGGAAATTCAAGTTGATTTGCATTGGACAGAAGTGAATTTTCCAGTATTTTCCACTTCTTGTTTATTTTTTTTCCTGACTGAATGGCAGACGGAAAGCCCTGTTATAATTTGTTATTTGAATATTAAGATATTTCTGGCGGTAAGGTGTATCGCAGACTGGAGGCACGTGGAGTTGGGTCTGTTTCCAGTTTGCTGGTCTAGTTTGGTGGACGAGCTTAAACTGGTTTAATTTTATGCAAACCGACTTAATCGGCATTTGTCATTATGAGACGGTGCCGACGGTGTCACGGCACTAAATCCAACTTGTATTGCATTATTAATAAGTAATATGACAACATGATTAAGATAATATGTTTATAAACAGACTAATGGAGCAACTAGTGTCGGATAGGCCATGCGCAATTTGTCAAGTTGAGTCAAGCCTGTACCACGCAGTGGAAAAGTGCCATTAGTGC
>NC_079229.1:37346848-37349348 GCF_029633865.1 Lampris incognitus | reverse complement strand
GCGGGCAGCCCACTGTGAGGACAGTACAGTGCTGGACAACAGGAATCCAAACTTCAGGGCTGTTTAGAATCGATAGACTGGTCAGTCTTTAAGGATTCAGCCTCGGGTTTGGATGACTATGCTGAATCGGTCACTGGCTATGTTAGATTCTTTGTGGATAACTGTATCCAAGTATGGTCTATTCGCTGCTACCCCAACCACAAGCCCTGGACATTCGCCTAAGGCTGAGGGAGTTGACTGCTGCTTTTAAATCAGGGGACAAGGACTGCTACAAAAGAAATCCAGGTATGACTTAAGGAGGGTCATCAAAGCCACTAAAAGACAATATAGGGACAAACTGGAAAGTGATTACAGTGGCTCTGACTTGCGGCGCATGTGGAGCAGGCTGCAGGAGATTACGGATATAAATCTAAACCAATGTGACTAACAACACCTCTGCGTCTCTCCCGGATGAGCTTAACAACTTTTACACCCGCTTTGGTAATCGGAGCTTGGACCCAGTCACAGCAGCACAGTGCCCACCCGATGAAGTCGATCTACAGATGACAGAGGCTGATATGAATAAAACTTTTTAAAGGGGTAAGGCTCGTAAAGCTGCTGGCCCAGACGGCATCCCTTCACGTGTCCTCAAGGCATGTTACACTCAGCTATATCAGGTTTTAACTGATATTTTTAACCTGTCCCTGTCATTGTGTGTGGCTCCACTGTGTTTTAAGAAAACCATCATTGTGCCTGTACCTAAGAAAACACCTGTCTCTTGCCTTAATGATTACCGACCTGTTGCTTTGACCTCTGTTATTTTGAAGTGCCTGGAAAGATTGGTAATATCATACATAAAATGTAAAATTCCTGCTACCCTTGGCTCATTACAGTTTGCCAACTCTTCCAATAGATCTGTAGATGGCATTATCTTACTTGCTCTGCATACTGCTTTAGTACACCTTGAAAAGAAAAATACCTATCTCGGAATGCTGTTTATTGATTACAGCTCTGCTTTTAATACAATTGTATCATCCAAACTGGTGTTGAAATTCAGGTCTTGGTCTGGGCAACTCTATCTGTAATTGGCTATTTGATTTTCTGACAGGCAGGCCCCAGACTGTGAAAATAGATAGAACATAGTCATCCAGTGCATCCCGGTAGCGTAGCAGTCTATTCCATTGCCTACCAACATGGGGCTCGCTAGTTCAAATCCTCATGTTACCTCCAGCTTGGTCAGGCGTCCCTACAGACACAATCGGCTGTGTCTGCCGGTGGGAAGCCAGATGTGGGTATGTGTCCTGGTCCCTGCACTAGTGCCTCCTCTGGTCGGTTGGTAATTTCTTGACCCTCCTCCCCGACGACCTATGAACTCACACAAGGTTGTGAAAGACAGCATACGAGGATTGGTCATACTTGTAGTGCTGCCAGTCTCCTGGCCAAGACACGGCAAGAATTTATGGCACTATGACTGCCTAATCTGACATGGTGACCATGGTGAAAGACAAAAATACCATGTAGTCTGATCCTGGCATTAGACCTACAGAGAGAGAGACAGGACAAGAGACAGGTTAGACCTGCAAAGACACAGCACGTAGCATGTAGCTTGGTTAGCGACAGCCTGCTAACTTGAAACCAACCCAATCATAGTTCGAGTACACCACAATACCCCATTACAACGTATAGAGGAACACAGAGAGCACAGCCATGAACGCACACAACACCAGAACCTTAAACTGACGACATGGACCCACAGATAAAGAACCTTAACAAGTTGGAGCGATGTGTGTATGTGTGTGTGTGTTTGTTTGTTGCTGGCTGCTGAAGGAGCTGCAGTATTTCTATCTGCCCAGATGAAGACATCAGCGTGTGTGTGTGTTCAGTACTGGTGCAGTGTGTGAAGTGTGTGTGGAGTGTGGTTCTGGTTCTGTACCTGTGGACTTATTTGGATGTCTCTTTTGTCTCCCAACCATGTTTCCTGAATGGAGCGTGGCCCTCTGGGGTTTAGAGTTCATGTTATTTTGTTTGTGTGTAAATGTCAGCGTCCAACGCCCGGCTGCCTCTTTCAAATGTCACCCTCTCCTTCCTCTTCATCATTTTCCCTCCTCCCCCTCTCCTTCCTCTTCATCCTTTTTCCCTCCTCCCCCTCTCCTTCCTCTTCATCCTTTTTCCCTCCTCCCCCTCTCCGTCCTCTTCATCCTATTTCCCTCCTCCCCCTCTCCTTCCTTTTCATCCTTTTTCCCTCCTCCCCCTCTCCGTCTTCTTCATCCCATTTCCCTCCTCTTCCTCTTCATCCTTTTTCCCTCCTCCCCCTCTCCGTCCTCTTCATCCTATTTCCCTCCTCCCCCTCTCCGTCTTCTTCATCCCATTTCCCTCCTCTTCCTCTTCATCCTTTTTCCCTCCTCCCCCTCTCTGTCCTCTTCATCCCTTTTCCCTCCTCCCCCTCCCCTCTTCCCTCCTCTTCTTTTCTATTCTGGTTTCTACAACTAGGTTATTCTCATAGTTAACATATAAGCTTGCT
>NC_079229.1:37329348-37341848 GCF_029633865.1 Lampris incognitus | reverse complement strand
GGAAGTGAAAGATGTGAACAATATAGGAAGTGAAAGAGATGTAAACAATACAGGAAGTGAAAGATGTGAACAATACAGGAAGTGAAAGATGTGAACAATACAGGAAGTGAAAGATGTAAACAATACAGGAAGTGAAAGATGTGAACAATACAGGAAGTGAAAGAGATGTAAACAATACAGGAAGTGAAAGATGTGAACAATACAGGAAGTGAAAGAGATGTAAACAATACAGGAAGTGAAAGATGTGAACAATACAGGAAGTGAAAGAGATGTAAACAATACAGGAAGTGAAAGATGTGAACAATACAGGAAGTGAAAGAGATGTAAACAATACAGGAAGTGAAAGAGATGTGAACAATACAGGAAGTGAAAGAGATGTAAACAATACAGGAAGTGAAAGATGTGAACAATACAGGAAGTGAAAGAGATGTAAACAATACAGGAAGTGAATGAAAGTCGATGTGAAAAACTTATCTCACAGTTCAAATGAAACTCACTCTGGAAAGCTCCTTTCCAACGGCGGGGTCGCCATCGGGGCTGTTCCTTCACACAACGGCTGAAGAGACACTCGTCCATATGGTGTTCTTCCATATCCACACGGAGATCCAGACAGGAGCCTGCAGGCCGGGATACACTGTGTGATGTGGGCCGTCTCAGATGAAAGCTGGCTAAATGCGGCGATATCGTTGGTCGAGGCTCCAAAACGGTGGTCCTACGTCACACTGTGAGACAGGTTCACTGTGAGACAGGTTCAAAGACGTCCATTATTACGGTCGAAGATAACCTGGGTCGAAAGTCTGGCAGTGTCAGAAATGTAGGACGACCATCTCACAATGTGGCTGCTGCTACGACCTACGTCTACCCACCAACCAATAGAGATGCAGTACGACATGACGCACTGATCAACGCCACGCACAATCTCTGCTGGTGCTAAACACAAACAACACACTGTCAGCATCTGTGACCCAATGCCCTGGATTCAACAAAGCGAGCTGCGGCGACTGTTGAAGGACTCGATTCCTGCTTGGCATCATGTTGATCTTCCAGCGGACATGGATATGCTATGTGCTAGGCTCGTCTGTGTTGGAAAGAAAACCACGTTTTGAAGATGGTTAAAGGATGTGTCTAAGGGACGTGTAAAAGACGTGTCTGAGGGACGTGTAAAAGACGTGTCTAAGGGACGTGTAAAAGATGTCTCTGAGGGCTGTGTCAAAGATGTGTCTGAGGGACGTGTAAAAGACGTGTCTGAGGGACGTGTAAAAGACGTGTCTGAGGGACGTGTAAAAGATGTGTCTGAGGGACATGTAAAAGATGTGTCTGAGGGACATGTAAAAGACGTGTCTGAGGGACATGTAAAAGACGTGTCTGAGGGACATGTAAAAGACGTGTCTGAGGGACGTGTAAAAGACGTGTCTAAGGGACGTGTAAAAGACGTGTCTGAGGGATGTGTAAAAGACGTGTCTGAGGGACATGTAAAAGACGTGTCTGAGGGACGTGTAAAAGACGTGTCTGAGGGACATGTAAAAGATGTGTCTGAGGGACGTGTAAAAGATGTGTCTGAGGGACATGTAAAAGATGTGTCTGAGGGACGTGTAAAAGACGTGTCTGAGGGACATGTAAAAGATGTGTCTGAGGGACGTGTAAAAGATGTGTCTGAGGGACATGTAAAAGATGTGTCTGAGGGACATGTAAAAGATGTGTCTGAGGGACATGTAAAAGACGTGTCTGAGGGACGTGTAAAAGACATGTAAAAGACGTGTCTGAGGGACGTGTAAAAGACGTGTCTGAGGGACGTGTAAAAGATGTGTCTGAGGGACGTGTAAAAGATGTGTCTGAGGGACGTGTAAAAGATGTGTCTGAGGGACATGTAAAAGATGTGTCTGAGGGACATGTAAAAGACGTGTCTGAGGGACGTGTAAAAGACATGTAAAAGACGTGTCTGAGGGACGTGTAAAAGACGTGTCTGAGGGACGTGTGAAAGACGTGTCTGAGGGACGTGTAAAAGACGTGTCTGAGGGACGTGTAAAAGACGTGTCTGAGGGACGTGTAAAAGACGTGTCTGAGGGACGTGTAAAAGATGTGTCTGAGGGACATGTAAAAGACGTGTCTGAGGGACCTGTAAAAGACGTGTCTGAGGGACCTGTAAAAGATGTGTCTGAGGGACATGTAAAAGACGTGTCTGAGGGACGTGTAAAAGATGTGTCTGAGGGACATGTAAAAGACGTGTCTGAGGGACGTGTAAAAGATGTGTCTGAGGGACATGTAAAAGACGTGTCTGAGGGACATGTAAAAGATGTGTCTGAGGAACGTTTAAAAGACGTGTCTGAGGGACATGTAAAAGACGTGTCTGAGGGACATGTAAAAGACGTATCTGAGGGACGTGTAAAAGACGTGTCTGAGGGACGTGTAAAAGACGTGTCTGAGGGACATGTAAAAGATGTGTCTGAGGGACATGTAAAAGATGTGTCTGAGGAACGTTTAAAAGACGTGTCTGAGGGACATGTAAAAGACGTGTCTAAGGGACGTGTAAAAGACGTGTCTGAGGGACGTGTAAAAGACGTGTCTGAGGGACATGTAAAAGACGTGTCTGAGGGACGTGTAAAAGACGTGTCTGAGGGACATGTAAAAGACATGTAAAAGACGTGTCTGAGGGACATGTAAAAGACGTGTCTGAGGGACGTGTAAAAGACGTGTCTGAGGGACATGTAAAAGACGTGTCTGAGGGACGTGTAAAAGATGTGTCTGAGGGACATGTAAAAGACGTGTCTGAGGGACATGTAAAAGACGTGTCTAAGGGACGTGTAAAAGACGTGTCTGAGGGACGTGTAAAAGACGTGTCTGAGGGACATGTAAAAGACGTGTCTGAGGGACATGTAAAAGACGTGTCTAAGGGACGTGTAAAAGACGTGTCTGAGGGACGTGTAAAAGACGTGTCTGAGGGACATGTAAAAGACGTGTCTGAGGGACATGTAAAAGATGTGTCTGAGGGACATGTAAAAGACGTGTCTGAGGGACGTGTAAAAGACGTGTCTAAGGGACGTGTAAAAGACGTGTCTGAGGGACGTGTAAAAGATGTGTCTGAGGGACATGTAAAAGACGTGTCTGAGGGACATGTAAAAGACGTGTCTAAGGGACGTGTAAAAGACGTGTCTGAGGGACGTGTAAAAGACGTGTCTGAGGGACATGTAAAAGATGTGTCTGAGGGACATGTAAAAGACGTGTCTGAGGGACATGTAAAAGACGTGTCTAAGGGACGTGTAAAAGACGTGTCTGAGGGACGTGTAAAAGACGTGTCTGAGGGACATGTAAAAGATGTGTCTGAGGGACATGTAAAAGACGTGTCTAAGGGACGTGTAAAAGACGTGTCTGAGGGACATGTAAAAGACATGTAAAAGACGTGTCTGAGGGACATGTAAAAGACGTGTCTGAGGGACATGTAAAAGATGTGTCTGAGGGACATGTAAAAGACGTGTCTAAGGGACGTGTAAAAGACGTGTCTGAGGGACGTGTAAAAGACGTGTCTGAGGGACATGTAAAAGACGTGTCTGAGGGACGTGTAAAAGACGTGTCTGAGGGCTGCAGCTCGTCTGGTGTTCTCCCACATGAGTCCCCTTCTCATGTCCCTCCACTGGCTCCCAGGAGCTGCTCCTCCCATCCAGTTTAAGACTCTGGTGCTGGCCTACAGGGCGGAGAAAGGAACAGCTCCTTCCTATCTCCAGGCCATGGTCAAGCCCTACACCCCCACCCCACCACTTGGCTCTGCTGCCTCGGGACGCCTGGTTGCCCCGTCTCTCAGAGGCCCCTGCTGCCGATCGACCCGGTCCCGGTTCTGTTCTGTCCTGGCCCCACAGTGGTGGACTGAACTCCCCACTGATGTCAGGACAGAGGAGTCGCTGCCCATCTTTCGACACAGCTTGATAACTCCCCTCTTTAAGATCTACTGGTACCCTGTTACTTGTTCTTACCACTTCTTGTTCTCACTCATTTAAAACACAAACCTCTTTCTTGGGCTTTTACTGCAGCACCGGTTTTACTCTTAGATGCTTGTTTAGATGCACTTATGACCTCTGATGACCAGTAGTTCTCCTGATCTCCTACGTTACATGAGGCTCTTATTGTGAGTCGCTTTGGATAAAAACGTTGGCTAAATGACTGGAATGTAATGACAACGTGCAATGATGTTGTGTTTACACAATTTACACAATACAGCACTTCAAGAGGACAACAGAATGTCAAAGATATTGAAGTGTCAAAGGTCATGAATAGGCTTTAGATTTAATGTCATGAGCAGTTACGGTGACGGTTGCTGCAAAATAACTGTGCTGTGTTTAGTGAGAGGATGTCTCGTATTGACTGCACATGCAGGTCTGTCTTCTTGACCTCAGACGTGCGTTATAGTGTCGGTGTGCACACACACATAAATGTCCATTCACCATTTGTCAAATTATTCTGTGACGTAATTAGATCGAATTAAAGATTATTGGATCCCAGCGGATCTGCCTTCCAGATGTTTCCACAGATGGATCAGATAGACATACAGGGGGTCATCACTCCAAGGTCCTGGTCGTCATGTTAGTGGCGTGTGTCCCGGAGTGTGAGTCAGTCTGAGTAGGTTTGTTTCAGCCAGCTGACATGGTGCCCCAGCCGGTGTGGGTGGAGCCTCACGTAGAACGTACAGCTGACCTACATATGGCATGACAGGGACACACACTGCTCACGGTGTCGTGCCTACATCAACATGCCAATTTCCACACACACACACACACACGAAACCCGTGGGCCTTCTGTCCTGTCCCGATGAATCATCCAGTCCACAGCTTCGCTCGGGTGGTGTGAGGTGAGAGAGAGAAAACAGCAGTTACATGAATCTTCATTTGGTTTATTTGAAAGTGTTCCATGTTCCTTTAGACCTGGAGTGACTTCCCCTCACACACTGTGGAAAACGTGTGTGTGTGTGTGTGTGTGTGGGTGTGTGTGTGGGTGTGTGTGTGGGTGTGTGTGTGTGTGTGTGTGTGTGTGTGTGTGTGTGTGTGTGTTAAGGAGCGTGCGTACAAGGGAAAAAACAGCAATATGTACTGATGGACTGGTTTGGACCACAGTGTTTTTGAAGACGAGATGCTAAACATAAGTTTAAGAGGAAGTGAAGCGGTCTGTCCAACATCAGATCATGAAGATGAGGGGAAGAGAATAATTAGAATGAGAGGAAGAGAATAAAGAGTGACTCCAGAACAAAGTCCCACCAGAGACACACGAGGACTTCAAATTGCAACCGATATCCAGAACAGGCATGAAGACACTTCTCCTGGATTCTCTGTCTTTCAGTCGTCTGAACACACGTGGTAATGTGACCCGTCCTTGGTACCCAGATAGCAAAGAATCCCTGGCCCAACTTTGGCCAACATCTGCCGTTATCTTACGGCCCATTTTGGCATTAAATGACGGCGTTGACTCAAGGTGAGTGTGGTGGTGTCAGGAAGGGCATCCAGTGTAAAATTTGTCCAAATCAGTATGCAGACTGACAAGACCATACTGGATTGGTCAACGCCCGGGTTGACAATGGCTGCCATTAGTGCTGTGCCCTCACAGCGTCCCGATGGAAACTATCAGATCCACTCTGGCGACCCTTGAGAAACAGGGAACGAGCTGAAAGAAGAAGAAGAAGAAGAATTGTTTTGTTGTCCATTGTTGAGGGTGGGATTTGCTCTCCTTGGCTGTCGTGGGTTTCTTTTCTCATCACATGATAGGATTTCCAACCATAAAAAGGAGCTTGTGGATGTGACGGGAATCTAGAGATTGAATTCAACAGCTAACCTACAGGGCAGAGGGAACACAGGGCTGACCCCAGAATTACTCAGCGGTTCAGGATGCCGGCCTCATGTGATGCTCAGCAACATAAAACTCCTGTCTATGCCTAAACTACTTCAAATGTGGCCCACCTGCACTCCTCTTTATCCAGAGAGTAGGTCATGAAAATATTGATCTGGACAAAGTTATCGGTAACTTTGCAAACATGAGATGTCAAAAAAAGATCTTGTAGGCTTGGTGCAGTAAAACATTTAGACTTTGCCAATTCAATTTTGTTAAATAGATTTACAAACAAAAAAATGACAGTGTTATTAGTGTGTTTAGGGAGGGATTTATCGACTAAATTAAGTATGAGAATGTCACTATTTGTCTCTCATTTTTCAGAGAGACATGCTTAGTAGTCTGTTGCCCTGTGACGGCCTGGCGGCCTGTGCAGGGTGTCTCCCCGCCTGCCGCCCAGTGACTGCTGGGAGAGGCTCCAGCATCCCCGCCACCCTGACAGCAGGATAAGCGGTTTGGTGGTGGATTTTGCAAAAAGGATGGAAATGGCTGTGGTGAATACATATTTCAAGAAGAGGGAGGAACACAGGGTGACGTACAAGAGTGGAGGAAAGTGCACACAGGTGGACTATATCTTATGTACAAACCCCAATCCCAGTGAAGTTGGGACGTTGTGTAAAACGTGAATAAAAACAGAATACAATGATTTGCAAATCCTTTTCCACCTATATTCAACTGAATACACTACAAAGACAAGATATTTAATGTTCAAACTGATAAACTTTATTGTTTTTTGCAAATATTCCCTCATTGTGAATGTGATGCCTGCAACACGTTCCAGAGAAGCTGGGACAGGGACAACAAAAGACTGGGAAAGTTGAGGAATGCTCAGAAAACACCTGTCTGGAACATTCCACAGGTGACCAGGTTAACTGGGAACAGGGGAGGGTCATGATTGGGTATAAAAGGAGCATCCCCAAAAGGCTCAGTCGTTCACAAGCAAGGATGGGGTGAGGTTCACCACTTTGTGAACGACTGTGTGAGCAAATAGTCCAACAGTTTAAGAACAACGTTCCTCAACGTACAATTGCAAGGAATTTAGGGATTTCATCATCTCCAGTCCATAATATCATCACAAGATTCAGAGAATCCAGAGAAATCTCTTCACGTAAGTGGCAAGGCCCAAAACCAACACTGAATGTCGTGACCTTCGACCCCTCAGGTGGCACTTCATTAAAAACCCACATCATTGTGTAAAGGATATGACCACGTGGGCTCAGGACCACTTGGGAAAACCATCGTCAGTTAACACAGTTGGTCGCTACATCTACAAGTGAAAGGTAAAACTCCACCATGCAAAGCCAAAGCCAGATATCAACACCACCCAGAAACACCGCCCGCCGGCTTCTCTGGGCCGAGCTCATCTGAGATGGACTGACGCCAAGTGGACAAGTGTGCTGTGGTCTGACGAGTCCACATTTCACATTGTTTTTGGAAATCATGGACGTGGTGTCCTCCGGGCTAAAGAGGAAAAGGACCATCCAGATTGTTATCAGAGCAGAGTCCAAAAGCCAGCATCTGTGATGGTATGGGGGGTGTTAGTGCCCATGGCATCATGGGTAACTTGCACATCTGTGAAGGACCATTAATGCTGAAAGGTACATACAGGTTTTGGAGCAACATATGCTGCCATCCAAGCCACGTCTTTTCCAGGGACGTCCCTGCTTATTTCAGCAAGACAATACCAAGCCACATTCTGTACGTGTTACACCAGCGGGCCTTCGTAGTAAAAGAGTGGGGGTACTGGACTGGACTGGCCTGCCTGCAGTCCAGACAGAGGAAGATGCCGAGGACAGGAAGAAATGGAAACGGATAATCTGCTATGGTGACCCCTAACGGGAGCAGCTGAAAGTAGTGGTGGTAGTAGTAGTATCTATCTACCTATCTATCTATCTATCTATCTATCTATCTATCTATCTATCTATCTATCTATCTATCTATCTATCTATCTATCTATCTATCTATCTCTCTATCTATCTATCTATCTATCTATCTATCTATCTCTCTATCTATCTATCTATCTATCTATCTATCTATCTATCTATCTCTCTATCTATCTATCTATCTATCTATCTATCTATCTATCTGTCTGTCTGTCTGTCTGTCTGTCTGTCTGTCTGTCTGTCTGTCTGTCTGCCTATCTATCTATCTATCTATCTATCTATCTATCTATCTATCTATCTATCTATCTATCTATCTATCTATCTATCTATCTATCTATCTATCTATCTATCTATCTATCTATCTATCTATCTATCTGACTGTCTGTCTGTCTGTCTGTCTATCTATCTGTCTACCTGCCTACCAGCCTGCCTGCCTACCTACCTATCTATCTATCTACCTACTGACCTGCCGATCTACTTACCTACCCACCCACCCACCCTGGTAGACGAGAAACAGTTAAACTTAGTAAGTGTCAAAGGACGTGGCACAAACTGTTAGCAGTCTCGAAATCAATTTGATGGATTACATGATGTCCTCTCTCTCTCTCTCTCTCTCTCACTCTCTCACACACACACAGATTTTTATCAGTAATATAAGTGTGTGGTAATTAGATGTAAGAGGGCTGTGTGTGTGTGTGTGTGATACAGATTAGATTCGATCGAGGTTGATTGACTTCACACTGTCTGGAGGATGAGAGAGACCGTGTCCTCTGAGGGAAGTAATGGAAGACATAGAGAGTGAGAGAGAGAGAGAACGATGGAAAAATAAGAGAAGCAGGGATGAGAGAGATGTGATCAATGTGGTAATTAGAGAAGTGAGGGACAAGGAGAAAGAGGGCGAGATAATCTCTTCTTTCTCTCCATTTCTAAAAAAACCCATCTCTTCCCTTTCTACTCCGCTGCTTCTCTCTTTCACACGATGTCAAACTGATTTCTCATTTGTTTGCAGTTGTCAGTGACCTCTGACCTCGCTGCTGGGGCGTATGATGCTGAGTTTTCTTCTGTAGATCTCATTTGATGGTTTTCTTTAACATGGCATCATATGCTTCCATGTTGCCATGGGGCCACGGTGTGACTTCAGTCCACATGGATGTGACTTCAGTCCACACGGTGTGACTCCAGTCCATGTGGGTGTGACTTCACTCCACATGGAAGTGTGTGACTGGATGTGATTTCAGCCCACATGAGTGTGGTTTCAGTCCACATGGAAGTGACTCCAGTCCACGTGGATGTGACTTCACTCCACATGGAAGTGTGTGACTGGATGTGATTTCAGCCCACATGAGTGTGGCTTCAGTCCACAAGGAAGTGACTTCAGTCCACATGGGTGTGACTACAGTCTACATGGACGTGACCTCAGTCCACATGAAAGTGACTTCAGTCCACATGGGTATGACTCCAGTCCACATGGAAGTGACTCCAGTCCACATGGATGTGACTCCAGTCCACATGGGTGTGACTTCAGTCCACATGGAAGTGTGTGACTGGATGTGACTTCAGCCCACTTTTCAATGTTTCTAAAATAAAGTGGGTCTTGTTTGATAGTTTGACTGAGAAACAACTGACCCATGTTTTGATTCAGTTTTGTGGAGATTCTGAAGTCAAGCTGCAGATGACTGTGCTGCAGTGTTACATCCCCCCCCCCACACACACACACACACACACACATCATGGTCAACTGGCACATGTAATCCACGTGTACATGCATATGTACAATATTTCTAATATGATCATTGTAACCATATTTCATGCAGTGGCCTCTTTGTGCTCTACACATAGATGGAAGTTAAATGAGCCGGATTTGTAAAACAAAACTGCCAGAGCTCAGCTCCAATCCACTCAGCATGTCAGGACCCATTGGGACCTAATGGGCTTGCAGACCTCTACAACACTGGGGGACCAGGTCAGTTTTTGCAGTATGATATACTGAACATGACAGACCCTAGAGACTCTCTCTGTCTGTCTGTCTGTCTCTCTCTCTGTCAATTCAATTCAATTCAAAGGGCTTTATTGGCATGAAAGTTTTAAAACAATGTTGCCAAAGCATCAAAATACGGTTTGGACAGTACAAAATAACACTAGTAATGAACATCAGCACAACATTGTAATGATCAATAAAGAAACAATAACACAGCCATAACAATAGAGAAACAGAAGTAGATCAGCAGGTGGAGCATGGGTTGTGAGGAGACTGCAGCTGTCATGTGTTGTGCTGCTTGTCTCTCAGGCTGGGACACGACCTGACATATCTCGCTGCATCTATGTGCTGACACTATTTTCCCCAAGTACATGCTGCATTTTGGTCTGGTCACACAATGTGTCCAAGTCTTGCAATTTACATTTAAGTTTTGTGAAGAACTTTGTTCTTAAGTCTTCGTATGTGCTATATTGTAGCAGGAAGAGTTGCTCTGTCTCCACCTGTCTCTGTGGACAGAGCTGACACAGCCTGTCTTCCCTGGGCAGCAGGTCTGTCTCTGTGGACAGAGCTGACAAAGCCTGTCCTCTCTGGGCAGCAGGTCTGTCTCTGTGGACAGAGCTGACACAGCCTGTCCTCTCTGGGCAGCAGGTCTGTCTCTGTGGACAGAGCTGACACAGCCTGTCCTCTCTGGGCAGCAGGTCTGTCTCTGTGGACAGAGCTGACACAGCCTGTCCTCTCTGGGCAGCAGGTCTGTCTCTGTGGACAGAGCTGACACAGCCTGTCCTCTCTGGGCAGCAGGTCTGTCTCTGTGGACAGAGCTGACACTGCCTGTCTTCCCTGGGCAGCAGGTCTGTCTCTGTGGACAGAGCTGACACAGCCTGTCCTCTCTGGGCAGCAGGTCTGTCTCTGTGGACAGAGCTGACACTGCCTGTCTTCCCTGGGCAGCAGGTCTGTCTCTGTGGACAGAGCTGACACAGCCTGTCCTCTCTGGGCAGCAGGTCTGTCTCTGTGGACAGAGCTGACACAGCCTGTCCTCTCTGGGCAGCAGGTCTGTCTCTGTGGACAGAGCTGACACTGCCTGTCTTCCCTGGGCAGCAGGTCTGTCTCTGTGGACAGAGCTGACACAGCCTGTCCTCTCTGGGCAGCAGGTCTGTCTCTGTGGACAGAGCTGACACTGCCTGTCTTCCCTGGGCAGCAGGTCTGTCTCTGTGGACAGAGCTGACACAGCCTGTCCTCTCTGGGCAGCAGGTCTGTCTCTGTGGACAGAGCTGACACAGCCTGTCCTCTCTGGGCAGCAGGTCTGTCTCTGTGGACAGAGCTGACACTGCCTGTCTTCCCTGGGCAGCAGGTCTGTCTCTGTGAACAGAGCTGACATAGCCTGTCCTCTCTGGGCAGCAGGTCTGTCTCTGTGGACAGAGCTGACATAGCCTGTCCTCTCTGGGCAGCAGGTCTGTCTCTGTGAACAGAGCTGACACAGCCTGTCCTCTCTGGGCAGCAGGTCTGTCTCTGTGGACAGAGCTGACACAGCCTGTCCTCTCTGGGCAACAGGTCTGTCTCTGTGGACAGAGCTGACACAGCCTGTCCTCTCTGGGCAGCAGGTCTGCCTGTGTCGGCCAGTCTCTATGGCCAAGCTGTGATCACTGAGTCTGTACATAGTCCGTGTCTTTCTCAGTTTCTTCCTCAGTTTCTGGTGGTCAGTAGTCTGCCATCGTGTACCGTCTGTTTAGAGCCACATAACATTGAAGTTTGCTTTGAGTTTTTGTGATAGTTGTGCAGTGGTTAATGTAATTTTCTTGTTCTTTAGCTATAATGTGGTTGGGCCAGATTGTGTGAAGGTTGTCCTGATGACTTGTGCTGTTGGCTGAGCTGAGCCTCAGGACCAGCTGCTGAGGGGACTCCTCTCTTTGTTCTCCTCTTGGTAACTGAGAGCTTTGTGATGGTAGGAGTTGGGGTCACTTGCTTTTCGGTGTTGGTAGAATGTGATTGCTCTTTTGTGCATCGTTATTAACAGGGGGAAACTGGCCCGGTTCTGCTCTGCATCCATTGTTGGGCTTGTTCCTGTGTACTCTGAGAATGCTCTTGCAAATCTCAGTGTGCAGGGTTTCGATTGGCTGTTTGTCCCATTTTTCAAAGTCTTGATTTACAAGAGGACCCCACACTTCACTACCATATAGTAACATTGGTTCAGTTATAGATTTGAATATTTTGAGCCATGTTCTAACAGGTATGTCTATGTTTGAAGACTTTTATAGTATAGAAAGCCCTTCTTGCCTTGTCTCTGACATCTTTAATAGTGAGATTGAATTGTCCTGTAGAGGTAATTATTAGTCCCAGACAAGTGTAGCTGTGTGTGTGTTCTGTGTCAGTGGAGCCTAGTAAGAACCTATTTGGGTTTCCCTGACACCTGGGTCGTTTCTGGAAGACCGTAATTCTAGTCTTTTTCAGATTAACTGTCAGAGCCCAGGTCTGACAGAAGTTTTGCAGATGATCCAGTTGCTGTTGTAATGCCTCCTTAGATGGCGCTAGTAATATTAGATCATCTGCAGAAAGTAGGCATTTGATTTCTGTGTCAGAGAGGGTGAGACCAGGGATATCTGATTGTTCTAGAGATGTTGCCAGTTCATCAATGTAAATGTTAAACAGGGTTTAACATTTATATTGTGTGTGTGTCTCTCTCTCTGCTCTCTCTCAATTTAATCCAATATTTAATTCAATATGTGCTTTATTGGCATGACATACGTCTGTGTACATATTGCCAAAGCATGTAAAACAAC
>NC_079229.1:37300260-37329148 GCF_029633865.1 Lampris incognitus | reverse complement strand
ATAAACAATACAGTGACTGCAGGTACCCCACCCTTACAAACAATACAGTGGCTGCAGGTGTCCCCACCCTTATAAACAATACAGTGGCTGCAGGTGTCCCCACCCTTATAAACAATACAGTGACTGCAGGTGTCCCCACCCTTACAAACAATACACTGACTGCAGGTGTCCCCATCCTTATAAACAATACAGTGACTGCAGGTACCCCACCCTTATAAACAATACAGTGACTGCAGGTGTCCCCACCCTTATAAACAATACAGTGACTGCAGGTGTCCCCACCCTTATAAACAATACAGTGACTGCAGGTGTCCCCACCCTTACAAACAATACACTGACTGCAGGTGTCCCCATCCTTATAAACAATACAGTGACTGCAGGTGTCCCCATCCTTATAAACAATACAGTGACTGCAGGTGTCCCCACCCTTATAAACAATACAGTGACTGCAGGTGTCCCCACCCTTATAAACAATACAGTGACTGCAGGTGTCCCCACCCTTACAAACAATACACTGACTGCAGGTGTCCCCATCCTTATAAACAATACAGTGACTGCAGGTGTCCCCATCCTTATAAACAATACAGTGACTGCAGGTGTCCCCACCCTTATAAACAATACAGTGACTGCAGGTGTCCCCACCCTTACAAACAATACACTGACTGCAGGTGTCCCCATCCTTATAAACAATACAGTGACTGCAGGTGTCCCCATCCTTATAAACAATACAGTGACTGCAGGTGTCCCCACCCTTATAAACAATACAGTGACTGCAGGTGTCCCCACCCTTATAAACAATACAGTGACTGCAGGTGTCCCCACCCTTATAAACAATACAGTGACTGCAGGTGTCCCCACCCTTATAAACAATACAGTGACTGCAGGTGTCCCCACCCTTATAAACAATACAGTGACTGCAGGTACCCCACCCTTACAAACAATACAGTGACTGCAGGTGTCCCCACCCTTATAAACAATACAGTGGCACAACGACCCAAACCAGCGGTCAGTTTCATATGCAGATGTGGGTGTGACCCTTAACTAGAGTTACACTGGCCATGTGTAGTATCCACAGAGGGTTTGGGAATAGTTGCAGACGCAGGATTGTAAGATGGAGACAGATGTACTCTTGGCCCCCCTTAATTCAGGGATGGTCGTTCCCTCTTAACATAAGGCCGTGACACACCAGGCCGACAGTCGGCCGTCAGCCAATGTAGGGCCATCAGTGAACGTCTGGGACCCTAGTTTTTGCATTGTGTTTCGCACCATTGGCACTAGTCCGACCCCTGTCGGCAGCTTTTCCGCCGATTCAGCATGTTGAATCAGAGACAGACAGACAGGAACAGGACCAGTATGAGTTCAGTTTGTGGTGCGTGCTGGTTTTTGTCCGGTCAGCTCCGCTGACCCGAAGTGTAATTAAGTGCAGACAAAATGGCCAACATCCAAATGCGAGAGCTGATGTTTGATTGGTCTGTCTCATCTGTTTATGCAAATGGGTCCACAAGGGTGAAGAGATGGCTGCCAGTTCAGTAGCCAGTGAGAGCATTCTGTAATGCACACACACACACACACACACACACACACACACACACACACAAAAAACGATGAGGTATAAATCTTTGCTAACGACCGTAGCTGTCATTGATCTGTAAGAATGTCACCACGCTATTAAACATTTATGTTCGTGCTGTTCTGTGTGTGTGTGTGTGTGTGTGTAATAAAGGGTATGTGATGTGAATTGTCTCTCTCCTTGGCGGGTTGTCACGGCGATGTGTAGGAGTCGGCGTTCACCTGTCGTGTGCGTGTGTCACCATTAAACTTTCATCCGGACCGTTGTCTCCTTCAGGGACGAGTGGAACAGTTGTCCCTCTCCGGTCATGTGTGGTGTGTTTGTTGAACAACACTACAGGCTGTTATCTTCTCCAACAAGACAAATACTGATTCTCCGTGAGACAAGTGCTCCCTCTGTTTCTGTGATTTTTATTAAAACGTGAAAGCTGTGTCAACAGGAATCTGATGTTATAATTAGCTGTGTGTATGTGTGTGTGTGTGTGTGTGAGAGAGAGAGAGAGAATAACTATTGTATACAAATTAGCAGGCCAGCTGTCGTGGGAAGCATTGGCTGTGGCAACCATTGCTAAAAGTCAAACTATTGAACACTTTTCACTGTTGTAAGCATTGATTTCTTTCTTATTCATTTATTTTTTACTCTTCAGCAGCATGGCGATGTCAGACATTTCTTTCCCAGTGAAGGGCGACATGGAGGTGGGTGTGTGTTGGAACAGCCGGGGATTTCAGTGCGGGTCTGGTGATGTGATTTCATCATCTGATGGTTAATGAGTTGACTGATGGTGAGTACTTCATCTGATGGTTAATGAGTTGACTGATGGTGAGTACTTCATCTGATGGTTAATGAGTTGACTGATGGTGAGTACTTCATCTGATGGTTAATGAGTTGACTGATGGTGAGGTCTTCATCTGATGGTTAATGGGTTGACTGATGGTGAGTACTTCATCTGATGGTTAATGAGTTGACTGGTGGTGAGTACTTCATCTGATGGTTAATGAGTTGACTGATGGTGAGTACTTCATCTGATGGTTAATGAGTTGACTGATGGTGAGTACTTCATCTGATGGTTAATGAGTTGACTGGTGGTGAGTACTTCATCTGATGGTTAATGAGTTGACTGATGGTGAGTTCATCATCTGATGGTTAATGAGTTGACTGATGGTGAGTACTTCATCTGATGGTTAATGAGTTGACTGATGGTGAGTACTTCATCTGATGGTTAATGAGTTGACTGATGGTGAGGTCTTCATCTGATGGTTAATGGGTTGACTGATGGTGAGTACTTCATCTGATGGTTAATGAGTTGACTGATGGTGAGTTCTTCATCTAATGGTTAATGGGTTGACTGGTGTTGAGGTCTTCATCTGATGGTTAATGAGTTGACTGATGGTGAGTACTTCATCTGATGGTTAATGAGTTGACTGATGGTGAGTACTTCATCTGATGGTTAATGAGTTGACTGATGGTGAGTACTTCATCTGATGGTTAATGAGTGGACTGATGGTGAGTACTTCATCTGATGGTTAATGGGTTGACTGGTGGTGAGTACTTCATCTGATGGTTAATGAGTTGACTGATGGTGAGTACTTCATCTGATGGTTAATGAGTTGACTGGTGGTGAGTACTTCATCTGATGGTTAATGGGTTGACTGATGGTGAGTACTTCATCTGATGGTTAATGGGTTGACTGATGGTGAGTACTTCATCTGATGGTTAATGGGTTGACTGATGGTGAGTACTTCATCTGATGGTTAATGGGTTGACTGATGGTGAGTACTTCATCTGATGGTTAATGGGTTGACTGATGGTGAGTACTTCATCTGATGGTTAATGGGTTGACTGATGGTGAGTACTTCATCTGATGGTTAATGGGTTGACTGATGGTGAGTACTTCATCTGATGGTTAATGGGTTGACTGATGGTGAGTACTTCATCTGATGGTTAATGAGTTGACTGATGGTGAGTACTTCATCTGATGGTTAATGGGTTGACTGATGGTGAGTACTTCATCTGATGGTTAATGAGTTGACTGATGGTGAGTACTTCATCTGATGGTTAATGAGTTGACTGATGGTGAGTACTTCATCTGATGGTTAATGGGTTGAGGGGTGTTGAGTACTTCATCTGATGGTTAATGAGTTGACTGATGGTGAGTACTTCATCTGATGGTTAATGAGTTGACTGATGGTGAGTACTTCATCTGATGGTTAATGAGTTGACTGATGGTGAGTACTTCATCTGATGGTTAATGGGTTGACTGATGGTGAGTACTTCATCTGATGGTTAATGAGTTGACTGATGGTGAGTACTTCATCTGATGGTTAATGGGTTGACTGATGGTGAGTACTTCATCTGATGGTTAATGAGTTGACTGATGGTGAGTACTTCATCTGATGGTTAATGAGTTGACTGATGGTGAGTACTTCATCTGATGGTTAATGGGTTGAGGGGTGTTGAGTACTTCATCTGATGGTTAATGAGTTGACTGATGGTGAGTACTTCATCTGATGGTTAATGAGTTGACTGATGGTGAGTACTTCATCTGATGGTTAATGAGTTGACTGATGGTGAGTACTTCATCTGATGGTTAATGAGTTGACTGATGGTGAGTACTTCATCTGATGGTTAATGAGTTGACTGATGGTGAGTACTTCATCTGATGGTTAATGAGTTGAGATGTCTGTCTGTCAGTTCCTCATAATGTTGGTTATCGTGGATTTGATGTTAATTTTATTGTTCTCTTAAAGGTTACTGAATACGAGCAGTTGTGGGAAACTTGTGATGAAAGAGTGAAGTGTTTAGTTGTGTTTGAACAGATGTGTTGTGTGGAAGCGGCAGAAGAGTTTCTTCTTTGAGTTCAACATAAATAGATGAGATGAGAGCTTGCCTGGTGTTGCTGAGGTGGGTAAGGGTTAAATGCAGAGTGTAATTTCCCTACAGGGATCAATAAAATATCTGGAAATTTGATAATGATATGTGAAGCCCCACCCTGTCCACTAATGAGATTGGTTCCTCCGGTTGTGACGTATGAAACCTTGTCTGAATCAGTTGTATTGAGGCTGTCCTTGGTACGCTGCAGTCTCAGAGCAGATCTGCTCAGCCATGGCGCTGACTGCTTCTTCTTCATCTTGTAACATGACTCAAACACCACACGGACATGTTAACAAGGTTAAATACTTGATTTTCCTCAGAGGGATCTTTGAAAAAAAACTTTTGTGTTTAAATAAACCGACCTTAATGCTTTTTCTTCTAAGGTGTTTTCCTCTAAAATTCAGATATTTAAACTAAAATGAAAGATATAGTTCTTACTAATGGTTGATTTAAGGTAAATATTGTTTTATATCGATTTTCTTCTGTTCCCCTGATGTTCCCTCTCATTTCAGAGGAGGTTTATAATTTCAGTTTTCTGCAGATTAGTCGCTGCAGTATCAACGGGGGTGTTTTTTAAACTGTGTTGAAGACGTGACGGTTTAACTGCGGGCCAAACAAGTTCCAGCTAGAGTCGAAGGCGTCACCATCGATGAAGTGGGGGAAAGCAGAAAGGCATCAGGAAGCTTTCAGATCCTGATCCCATCTAAAGGTCAAGTGAAAGCTAACAAGCTATTAGCAGACAGGAAATGCCAAGTGAGAGAAACTAACAGCCATTAAACAAACAGCCTCCTAATTTATTCACCAACAGAATGGGAAGCAATCAGAGCCCATATGTTCTGAGCAACCAATCATGTCGTCCCAATTTCAAGGGAGTTTGCATAAACTATGGAAGGAGAAATGATGATTCTGAATCAGACTCAACACCTGGGGAACTTTAAATCTGCACTTCACCATCCCAATACAACCATGGCTGAACCTTTGACTGTCATCTATCCATTCATCATTCAACCTCCTCTCATACAGAAGCAGACGTTCATCCATATACCAATCCATCATCCAACCACCATGACAGTAGCAGACATCCAGCCATCCACCATCCAACCAACCACCAGAACAGTAACGGATACCCATCCATCCATCCATCATCCAATGTGCCTGCCCTACACGACACCATAGCTCTCGCTCGCTTATGATAATGTCGTCAGGGTGTTCGGGTGGCGTGACGGTCTATTCTGTTGCCTACCAACACGGGGATCGCTGGTTCGAATCCCCGTGTTACCTCCGGCTTGGTCGGGCGTACCTACGGACACAATTGCTGTGTCTGCAGGTGGGAAGCCGGATGTGGGTATGTGTCCTGGTCGCTGCACTAGCGCCTCCTCTGGTCAATTGGGGGTGCCTGTATGGCAGAGAGGGGGAACTGGGGGGAATAGCGTGATCCTCCCACGCGCTACGTCCCCCTGGTGAAACTCCTCACTGTCAGGTGAAAAGAAGCGGCTGGTGACTCCACATGTATGGGAGGAGGCATGTGGTAGTCTGCAGCCCTCCCCGGATCAGCAGAGGGGGTGGAGCCGAGACCGGGACGGCTCGGAAGAGTGGGGTAATTGGCTGGATACAATTGGGGAGAAAAGGGGGGGCAAAATTTTTGAAAAATAATCATAATAATAATGTCGTCAAAGTAGAATAACTTGTATGTGTTATTCTTTATATTCATGTGTGCACACGTGTGTATCCATTGATACATCAGTCTGCCTACCTGTCTGTCTATCTTATCGCTACCCGTCTGTCTATATCTCTACCTGCCTGTCTGTCTCTACCTGTCTGTATATCGCTACCTGTCTGTCTATATCTCTACCTGTCTGTATATCGCTACCTGTCTGTCTATATCTCTACCTGTCTGTATATCTCTACCTGTCTGTCTATATCTCTACCTGTCTGTATATCGCTACCTGTCTGTCTATATCTCTACCTGTCTGTATATCTCTACCTGTCTGTCTATATCTCTACCTGTCTGTATATCGCTACCTGTCTGTATATCGCTACCTGTCTGTCTATATCTCTACCTGCCTGTCTGTCTCTACCTGTCTGTATATCGCTACCTGTCTGTATATCTCTACCTGTCTGTCTATATCTCTACCTGCCTGTCTGTCTCTACCTGTCTGTATATCGCTACCTGTCTGTCTATCTTATCGCTACCCGTCTGTCTATATCTCTACCTGCCTGTCTGTCTCTACCTGTCTGTATATCTCTACCTGTCTGTCTATATCTCTACCTGTCTGTATATCGCTACCTGTCTGTCTATCTTATCGCTACCCGTCTGTCTATATCTCTACCTGCCTGTCTGTCTCTACCTGTCTGTATATCGCTACCTGTCTTTCTATCTCTCTACCTGGCTGTCTGGCTGTCTGTCTACCTGTTTGTCAGATCTCCAGGTCTATCCATCTCTGCCTGTGTGTGTGTGTGTGTGTGTGTGTGTGTGTGTGTGTGTGTGTGTGTGTGTGTGTGTGTGTGTGTGTGTGTGTGTGTGGTTGCATCTTGATGACATCATCAAAATAGTGACTGCAGTGCGTCAGTTGTCCAGGTTACTGTCACCACCAACAAAACCTCACTGGATGACTGGATGGAGAGACAGACAGAAAGACAGACAGAGAGAGACAGAAAGCAGCTCTCTGTCTCTGTCATAGAGACAGAGAACCATGCCAATTCAGCATTCCCCTCCCTTCATATCCCCACAGGAACAACTTTGACAAAACTGTCAACAAAAGTGGGCACCAACTACTGCAGCTGTGTGGAGCACGGGGTCTGTACATCGTCAGTGGTGGGTTTTGAGGGGACTCTGGTCAGTACACTCACAGCTCTCTTCTTGGCAATAGCACAGTAGCTTACAGTATTACAGACCTAGACCCCTTCTGTCTGA
Organism: Lampris incognitus; assembly: GCF_029633865.1. Classification (NCBI taxonomy): domain Eukaryota; kingdom Metazoa; phylum Chordata; class Actinopteri; order Lampriformes; family Lampridae; genus Lampris; species Lampris incognitus. The sequence continues at coordinate 37,321,793 of NC_079229.1, read as the reverse complement.
GAGCATTCACAGTCAGCCCCCAAACACCCTTATCTGATCATAGTCAAATGACTCTGTACAGTAGAAAGATAGTAAGAGACCCTGGTGCAGCAGAACCCAGTAAACTGAACTATACAGAACAGCCTTACAGATGGACCAACAATAGCAAGATGACTACCAGAGAGAGAGACACACAGACACACAGACAGACAGACAGATAACAACACTATACACACAAAGCCCAGTAAGCTGTTCCGTGTCAAGAACTCATACAGATGGGCCCAAAACAGTACTGGAGATTTGCAGAAAGCAGTTAGCAGCCACGAAATTCAAACACTTATAAACACCTTTCTTGATACCACATGTACTCACAGTAAAGAAGGAGTCAACCTGACAGTACAAAAGATCAACACCATCCATCCGTCCATTATCCCATCCGACCAGCTTATCCTGCTGTCAGGGTGGCGGGGATGCTGGAGCCTCTCCCAGCAGTCACTGGGCGGCAGGCGGGGAGACACCCTGCACAGGCCGCCAGGCCATCACAGGGCAACAGACTACTAAGCATGTCTCTCTGAAAAATGAGAGACAAATAGTGACATTCTCATACTTAATTTAGTCGATAAATCCCTCCCTAAACACACTAATAACACTGTCATTTTTTTGTTTGTAAATCTATTTAACAAAATTGAATTGGCGAAGTCTAAATGTTTTACTGCACCAAGCCTACAAGATCTTTTTTTGACATCTCATGTTTGTAAATTTACCGATAACTTTGTCCAGATCAATATTTTCATGACCTACTCTCTGGATAAAGAGGAGTGCAGGTGGGCCACATTTGAAGTAGTTTAGGCATAGACAGGAGTTTTATGTTGCTGAACATCACATGAGGCCGGCATCCTGAACCGTTGAGTAATTATGGGGTCAGCCCTGTGTTCTCTCTGCGCTGTAGGTTAGCTGTTGAATTCAATCTTTAGATTCCCGTCACATCCACAAGCTCCTTTTTATGGTTCATCCTCTAATGATAACGACTTCTCTGGACCATTCAGCTGTTCCCAACCCTCAACCTCCCAGAACTTTTCCAACTGGTCCTCTAAGTGACAGTCTACAAATTGGCTGACAATGACCTGGGGAAAGTGGCCCATTCCAAAAAGAACAAATTTCCTCTCTCAGGAACGCGGAGTGAGACAGGGATGCTGCCTGAGTCCAACTTTTTCAACATTTACATCAACAAGAGACAGACAGACTGAGAGAGAGAGAGAGACAGACAGACTGAGAGACAGACAGACAGGGACAGACTGAGAGAGAGACAGACAGACTGAGAGACAGACAGACAGGGACGGACTGAGAGACAGACAGGGACAGACAGACAGAGAGAGACAGACAGGGACAGACAGACAGACAGACAGACTGAGAGAGAGAGAGAGAGAGAGACAGACAGACAGACAGACAGACAGACAGACAGACTGAGAGACTGAGAGACAGACAGACAGGGACAGACAGAGAGAGAGAGACAGACAGACTGAGAGACAGACAGACAGACAGACAGACAGACAGGGACAGACTGAGAGAGAGAGAGACAGACAGACTGAGAGACAGACAGACAGGGACAGACTGAGAGACAGACAGGGACAGACTGAGAGAGAGAGAGACAGACAGACAGACAGACAGACAGACAGACAGACAGACAGACAGACAGACAGACAGACAGACAGGGACAGACAGAGAGAGAGAGAGAGAGACAGACAGACAGACAGACAGACAGACAGACAGACAGACAGACTGAGAGACAGACAGACAGACAGACAGACAGACAGACAGACAGACAGGGACAGACAGAGAGAGAGAGAGAGACAGACAGACAGACAGACTGAGAGACAGACAGACAGGGACAGACTGAGAGACAGACAGACAGACAGACAGACAGACAGACAGGGACAGACTGAGAGACAGACAGGGACAGAGGGAGAGAGTCGGGTGAGAGGCAGTACCTGGTGGAGCGGCGTTTGAATGGCTGACATGATGAGAAAAGCGGTGAATGAGTGTTAGGACATGTTTCTGTGTAGCGACACCTTAACGCCTCTTCGTTCTGACACACAGAAGAAGACACACACACAACAACAAGGGGTTTCTGGGTAAAGGCAGCTCGCAGTGTAACACATGCACGCCTTCTAATTCTAAACAACACATCCGGCCTGTCCATCACACACAAAACCAACATTGACTGTTAGAGGAGGGGCAGATGTGTGGTACCAGAGGCACGTGAAGCAACACACCAGACACACACATAATACACACACAATACACACAAGCAGAACACACACACATAATACACACACACATACACACAGACACAATACACACAAGCAGAACACATACACATAATACACACACAATACACACAAGCAGAACACACACACAATACACACAGACACATAATACACATGCAGACACTATGGACACAAACACAATACACACAACGGAAGTAACAGTAGAAACTCCTCGGCTGTTCCCTGCTCAGGGTTTATGTTCCACGTCACTGTTTCTGGATTTCTTCATTTCTTCCGGCGCGGACGCCTGACGCGCCCTCTAGAGGCCACATAAGCACTGCGTCCAGCTTTGGTAGGCAAACGCCGAGGTGCCCGTCCGCATGTGTGTGTGTGTGTGTAATGATGGCGTTAGATGAATAGTAACGATGATGGTGTCAGAGGAATAATGCTGTGTTGTGTCAGAGGAATAATGCTGTTTGCCGTGTGGCCTGGTCGGTGTGGAAACAGAGACAGGAACAGGAAGTGGTTTGTTTGGTATTGACTGGATCGATTTGACTGCTCACTGGACAGGAAGTGATGGATAGTGCAGACAGAGCAGAGGTGTGAGACGTGCGAAAGCAACACACACACATACTCACACACAGACCCACATAAATAAATGTACAACAAATAAACACACACTCTGCATAATGACTTACAAATACACAAGCACAGACACACGCACAATTTCACACACCCAAACACACACTTTCACCTCTCTCCTAAACATCAAACTTCACCCACATGGACACACTCAGTTTCACACACATTGCAAGTCACATACACATGCACAGAGGACTACATGAGAACACACACACACACACACACCTATCAGAAGATATGACATCATACTAGAGCTGGGTCTGATCCAATATCGGGTGCCGATACTGAGGTAATTCATATCGGACTGAACCTACAGATCCGGTTTCCATGGTCCGATGTTTTATGAATTACAAATATAATGCCTTTTTCAGCCCGTAGCCAGACTGGTATCTGTCACTTCAGGTAGTATGAAGTGTTTTGTGTTTTTTTTCCGTTTAGTTTTTATGCCGAGTTCAACATTTATAAACATATATATGAAACCGACATGCAAACAAAAATACAAAGTAACACACAAACGAAGTTTTTATGTAGGAGTTACATTTTTAGTAGTCCATCTATTTTCACGGTTTTATCACCCAAACCAGTTGTCCTTTCCATAGTCTTCGTCGCTGTTTCTGGTCCTGAATAATGTCCATTTCTCCCACTTTTCTTTTCTGTGCTTCTCAAACGGTGTGTTTTGTACTTTTCCTCTACCGTCTCTAGCCATTGTTCCTTGGTAGCAGCAGCCGCTTTACCCCGTTTCCTTGTGATAGCTTTTTTACTAGCTGTTGACAGTATTTTGATCAGATATCCATCTCTTATTTGTAAATTCTCGTCAGTAAAAGTACACAGATAGAATACCATGTAGCTCACAGTAATATCACATCATAGTATCACTTGCAAAGTGTTGTGTACCATTTTCCAAAACATCAATATTTTGTGGCATTTCCAGAATAGATGTGAGTGAGCTGCATCGCCACGCTCTCTCCAGCATGGTCGATTTACGTTTAAATGTTTACTCCTGACCTTTGCCATGAGAAAAAAAAATGGATCAAATTTTTCCAAGAGAATTCCCTCATATCCGTGAATTGGTGGATGTTTGATCTATTTTCCACATTTTGCCATTCATCATCTAAAAGTTTTATGTTGGACTCTGATTCCCATTTTTCTTTTATTTATTTAGTTGAATGCTTATTTGGCATCCATTTTGTATACAGTGCGGATATAATTCTAAGTTTTCTTCCTTTGTACGACCTGATAATAATTTGGATCACACCATTCACTTCCACGGAGGGGTCTACTTTTATTTCCTTCTTGTAGTAGTCCCTAGTTGTAGGTACATGTAGAACTCATGTTTACCCAAATCATACTTTCTGGAAACTCTCCAGCTCCCCAGCCTTCTCTGAACTGTATCATGCTGTGATTCCTTTGGTCACCCACTGTTTGAATCTCTTATCATACCCGGCTGGTTTAAAATTACGATCAAATGCTACCCATTCTAGCAAATTAGTATCTTTCTTTACCCTATTTTTCTGTCATTCTGAACCATAATTCCAGAGTAAACACTGTAATTGAATCCATATGATTTGTAATTTTTTATATGCTTCTTTATCTCCAATAATGTTCTGGATTTGATTTACTCCAAACTCTCTTTCCATTTCTTTCCACTTTGTCGTGTAATTTGGCTTGCACCAACATACAATATATCTTAACTGCGCAGCATAAAAGTATTCTTTCAGTTCTGGGAGACCCACACCACCTCTATCTTTCGGTAGCTGGAGAGTTTCATACCTACCTCTAGGCTTTTTGCTTCCCAAAATGAACCTTGATATTATCCTGTCCCGGGTCACAAATTGGGTTTGGGGGGACCTCTATAGGTAGGGACTGGAATAAATAAAGAAGACTAGGTTGCACTTTAATTTGGATGGTCTCAGTTCTCGAGTTAAAATCTACCAGTAAAGTAGACTGTCTTTCAGTGTATTTTTGTATCTCTTGATTTATCTTGTTATCTTGTTTATCTTGTTGCTTTGTATAGTTTAGATAGTCCTTTAGTGACGGTAACCTCCAGCTATTTAATTTTCTTTAGATTCCAATTGAAATTAAAGATTCTAGAATCACTTTTGGTGGAAGTGTTTGTGTCTGTGTTTTTGAAATATTAATTTTGTGTCCTGAAAGGTCTCCATCTGTTTCTAGAAGTTTGATCAGCACAGGAAGGGGTTGATTCATTTGTTCAATGTAGACCATGACATCATCAGCAAAGAGTCCTATTTTGTGTTCGATGCCATTTATCATAACACCCTTGAGTTTTTTGTTTTGACGAACTGCTTGTGCCGAAGGCTCTATAAAGACAGCAAATAAAGTGGGTGATAGACAACATCCTTGCCTGGTTGACCTCTGTAGTCCAAAGTTGTCTGTGAGGTTTCCATTTATTTTACTTTTTAGCAGCGGGCTGTTGATATAATGTCTTTATGCATCCTATTGATTTACTGCCAAATCCAAATCATTCTAACACTTTATGTAGGATTTTCCACTTTACCTGATCAATTGCCTTTTCTGCGCCAGTGCCTACTAATATAGTATTTTGTTTTTCCTTTGTGCTTGATCGACAATATGTAGGGTTATTCTGATATTATCATGTGTTTGACGTCCTCTTATAAATCCTGTTCGGATCTTCCTCATCATTTCTGCATTATTTTGTTTATAGATAAGTCTTGTATATATTTTATAGTCCAGATTTAGTATTGAATGTGGTCTAAAGTTCTCAGTGTTCTTTACTCCTTTCGTTGAGGATGACTGAAATTTTTTGCTTCAATCCATGATGGTTGTACTTTATCTATTTTTAATTGTCCGATTAAAAGAGGCCAGGAGTAGTGGTGCCAGCTCATCCTTGAACGTCGTAGACCACTGTGGGGTATCCACCACTACCTGGAGATTTATTATTTTTTAATGTATTTATTGTGTTTTCACCTCCTCCATTGTAATGTTGGCCATGAGGATATGGGAGGGAGCTATAGGCAGATGAGAATGGTACTTTTAGATATAATGTTTCTTTTTTTTTTTTTTCCTGCCTTTGTTTCCCCGATTGTATCCGGCCAATTACCCCACTCTTCCGAGCCTTCCAGGTTGCTGCTCCACCCCCTCTGGTAATCCGGGGAGGGCTGTAGACTACCACATGCCTCCATGTGGAGTCACCAGCTGCTTCTTTTCACCTGACAGTGAGGAGTTTCGCCAGGGCAATGTAGCATGTAGCACATGGGAGGATCACGCTATTCCCCCCCAGTTCCCCCTCCACCCAAAACAGGCGCCCCGACTGACTAGAGGAGGCACTAGTGCAGCAACCAGGACACATACCCAGATCTGGCTTCCCACCCGTAGACACAGCCGATTGTGTCTGTAGGGACACCCGACCAAGCCGGAGGTAACACGGGGATTTGAACGAGATCCCTGTGTTGGTAGGCAACAGAATAGACCGCTACGCTACCCAGACGGCGATATAATTTTTCTTAGGCAAACACACACGGACATGGGTGGGGATTGGAACTGCACTGCAGATTCCACACTGGACAGGACAAGTGAAGAACCACATTTACAATCTTTCATCTCTTTATCAGATTATTGTCACAGTTTAATTTAATTGAAGAATAAACATTTCAAACAGCAGACAGTACACATTGGTAAAGGTTTCAGGGAACAGGGTCATTGCTGTTGGGGTATCACCAAACACCTTACCCACAGGTTGGTCAGGAGCAACATGTTTCCAGTTGGTTTTACATACACGACTTAGTCAAGGTTGTTTTATGTCTTTCACCAAAAAAAAAAAATATATATATATATATATCTGGCATTTATTGGGTGGCGCAGTAGTTAGCGCGGCTTCACAGCAAGAAGGTTCTGGGTTCGAGCCCCAGGGTAGTCAAACCTTGGTGGGTGGTCCCAGGTCGTCCTCTGTGTGGAGTTTGCATGTTCTCCCCGTGTCTGTGTGGGTTTCCTCCGGGGGCTCCGGTTTCCTACCACAGTCCAAAGACATGTAGGTCAGGTGAATCTGCCGTATTAAGTTGCCCCTAGGTGTGAATGTCTGTGTGGGGGCCCTGTGGTGGCCTGGTGGCCTGTCCAGGGTGTCTCCCCGCCTGCTGCCCAATGGCTGCTGGGATAGGCTCCAGCATCCCCGCGACCCTGAGAGCAGGATAAGCGGTTCAGATAATGGATGGATGGATGGCGTTCATTGTGAAATGAGTACAGGATATGTCTTTTTATAAAAAAAATTTAAAAAATTTGGAGTATTTTGGAATGGAAAAAACGCACAGTTTGACTCTTTCAGTCAGTTGACACATTAGAGGAGTTGCCATTGCAGTCTGCACCCCTACAACTGTTTGAATGTGACTACCTAAACTCAGGTCAGATAAGTGGCTTCGGAATAATTTAAATTTAATGCATTTTTGTACATTTTTGCTGATTTAATAAGAAGTGCTGTGTGGTTTACTGCAGCCTCGTGTAACCTGACACAAACAAAAACAACAGTAATGATAATAGAAATAATAATATTCAGGGAACAGGAGTTCTTGTGTCGGTGTGGGCAGGTCTCTGAAAGGAGGAGAAGACAAGCGATAGAAGGATAAAGTGGTAAAGAAGAAGAAGTAAATGACAGAATTAAAAAAAGATTAGAAAGATGGAAGAGAAGACTGAAAGAAGACGAGAGAAAAGAGTGTCCACGCTCCTCTCCCCAGTGGGCGGGGTTAAATAACCATGTCAGATTTCACCAATCAGACTGCAGGCCTCATGAATAATTGACGAGTTCGGCAAAACTGTTTTTTCTTCTTCATGAAAAATTGATATGATGATCAAACTTCCACTTGTGTGACAGGGCTGTGTGTGTGTGTGTGTGTGTGTGTGTGTATGTGAAAATGCATCATAGACAAATGTCTTCATCTTATTGCAAACTAGAAATGGACTTGGTGAGATAAAAGGTGCAAGATAACGTTTACGTAGCCTAAATAAATAAATAGGCCATTTGTTTCCTTGGTTTCTCTTACTAATACCAGTAGCAGAACCGTTATTGTTGGACTGTATCAATACTACTGTCTTTAATAATTTGGCACCGGCACCCGTTTCATACCAGGGTTTCAGTACCCGTCCCTACTTTCTCCTCAGCTCCACCTCTGTGTACCTCTATCCACCCTGTCTGTCATTTGCTCTGTTGGTTTTTGAAGGTTCAGGTTGACTTAACACCTGTTCAAGTCCCACGCTGCTTCTTTGTGTTCGCAGTGACTTTTGATTGAAAATGATGAGATTATTTTTGAATTGTTTTCCAGGAGTGAATGAGTTCAACTTCAGTGATGAATTTAAAGGGCGATTCCGTGTTTTTACAACCTGGGTCTTCTGGGTTTTCCATCATGCAGATCAGCTATGATGTCATTTTACTCCCCAGCTTCATTCAGCAGATGTTGGACATGGACCACTGCTGGACTCAGCTTTACAACAGTGTCTTATGGGACAAGTGAACAGGAGTCTTTAAACAACAGCGCCTCCTCGTGTGTCAGTCAGCCTCTGTCCATGACTGTCCATCATCTATGACTTCTCTATGGCGCTGGCCAGCTAGTTTATGGATGTTACTGCTACATACGGAAAGTACAGGCTGCTACTTCCTGCAGGCTGAACCAGGAAGTAGATCAGCAGTGTCATCCACCACTGATCATATTGGACACCTCACATCATACCTTTTAACCTTCACTTCCACATACCTGGTTTAGATAACTGGGTTAAAGTGGACTTGTTGAAACATGTCTGACCCTCCTGTTCACTTGTCCCATAAGGCACCGCTGTAAAGCTGAGTCCAGCGGTGGTCCATGTCCAACATCTACTGAATGAAGCTGGGCAGTAAAATGACATCATAACTGTATGAATGATGGACAGTGGCCGTGGAGGTGTTTTAGAGATTAGTCAGCGGCTGAATGAACAGATGCATGCCGCCGCTACGCCGCTGCATGCACATGTCAGCTGATTCCTGAGGTCAGAGCTTGAAATCAAATGAGTTTAGACGATGAAACATGATTTCCCTGAAGGAACCCAGAATCACCGGCGATCTTCGTCAGGACTAATGTAGCTTTAAAGACGAGCTGGACTATCGAACCTGTAGGAGACCCCTCTCTCTCTCTCTCTCTCTCTCTCTCTCCCCTTCCCTGCTGATTTGTCCATCCTAATTAGGAGGGATCTGACTCGAGAGATCAACCAGAGGACAGAGTCTGTGGTTCTCGTCTCTCTCTCACACATAATTTCTCTCTCTCTCTCTCTCAAACACGCACACACACAGATCAGGGTTATGTAACAGAAGCTAATTGATCCCAGAAGGTTGAATCAGTTCATCTGGGCACCACGTTTATTGACAGAAACGTTTCATCATCATCTAAGTGACGTCTTCAGTCTCACCTGACTGCAGGTACCCCCACCCTTATAAACAATACAGTGACTGCAGGTACCCCCACCCTTATAAACAATACAGTGACTGCAGGTACCCCCACCCTTATAAACAATACAGTGACTGCAGGTGTCCCCACCCTTATAAACAATACAGTGACTGCAGGTGTCCCCACCCTTATAAACAATACAGTGGCTGCAGGTACCCCACCCTTATAAACAATACAGTGACTGCAGGTGTCCCCACCCTTATAAACAATACAGTGACTGCAGGTGTCCCCACCCTTATAAACAATACAGTGGCTGCAGGTGTCCCCACCCTTATAAACAATACAGTGGCTGCAGGTGTCCCCACCCTTATAAACAATACAGTGACTGCAGGTACCCCCACCCTTATAAACAATACAGTGACTGCAGGTACCCCCACCCTTATAAACAATACAGTGACTGCAGGTACCCCCACCCTTATAAACAATACAGTGACTGCAGGTGTCCCCACCCTTATAAACAATACAATGACTGCAGGTGTCCCCACCCTTATAAACAACACAGTGACTGCAGGTGTCCCCACCCTTACAAACAATACAGTGACTGCAGGTGTCCCCACCCTTACAAACAATACAGTGACTGCAGGTGTCCCCACCCTTATAAACAATACAGTGACTGCAGGTGTCCGCACCCTTATAAACAATACAATGACTTCAGGTGTCCCCACCCTTATAAACAATACAGTGACTGCAGGTGTCCCCACCCTTATAAACAATACAATGACTGCAGGTGTCCCCACCCTTATAAACAATACAGTGACTGCAGCCGTCCCCACCCTTATAAACAATACAGTGACTGCAGCCGTCCCCACCCTTATAAACAATACAGTGACTGCAGGTGTCCCCACCCTTATAAACAATACAGTGACTGCAGGTGTCCCCACCCTTATAAACAATACAATGACTTCAGGTGTCCCCACCCTTATAAACAATACAGTGACTGCAGGTGTCCCCACCCTTATAAACAATACAGTGACTGCAGGTGTCCCCACCCTTATAAACAATACAGTGACTGCAGGTGTCCCCACCCTTACAAACAATACAGTGACTGCAGGTGTCTCCACCCTTATAAACAATACAGTGACTGCAGGTGTCTCCACCCTTACAAACAATACAGTGACTGCAGGTGTCCCCACCCGTATAAACAATACAGTGACTGCAGGTGTCCCCACCCTTACAAACAATACAGTGACTGCAGGTGTCCCCACCCTTATAAACAATACAGTGACTGCAGGTGTCTCCACCCTTACAAACAATACAGTGACTGCAGGTGTCCCCACCCTTATAAACAATACAGTGACTGCAGGTGTCCCCACCCTTAGAAACAATACAGTGACTGCAGGTGTCCCCACCCTTATAAATAATACAGTGACTGCAAGTATCCCCACCTGTATTGTTTATAAGGGTGGGGACACCTGCAGTCAGGTGAGACTGAAGGGGTCACTTAGATGATGATGAAACGTTTCTCCAAATAAACATGGTGACCAGATGAACTGATTCACCTTTCTGGGATTTCCTTACCTGGATATTTCAGCCTCAAGACATAAGCGAAAGGGTTCCAGCTCTCTTCCAGCTCAGCAGAGGAGACATAGCAGCAGAGGGGAGGATGTGGGGTGGATGAAAGATGAAGGGTGGGTGGTCTTTCTTTCCCTTTTGCTTCCGACATCCTTTCATCCAGGAGGAGACAGAGGGGGAGTTAGACCTATTATCTATTTACATAGCCTTAAGAGAGAGAGAGCGAGACAGAGAGAGCGAGACAGAGAGAGAGAGAGAGCAAATGAGTGAAGAGTGGCTAGAATGAAGGGAAGTTGAGGGACGTGTGGTATAAAAGATGGATGGATGATGGATGGGTCAACAGATGAATGGATGGTAGGTAATAAGTGAATGGCTAGAGAAATGATGGCTTAGATCAGTGTTTCCCAACCCAGTCCTCAAGGACCCCCTATCCTGCATATTTTCTTTGCAACCCTGAATAGGTATCTGTTTGTAGTTATTCAACCAATCGGCAATGAATTATGTCAGATGTTGCACACCTTGCATACTTAAGTGCTGCGAGATGATTGGTCGAGTAAGTACAAGCAGGGCTACCTATGCAGGGTTACAATGAAAATCTGTGGTTGTGAGCAAAGATACAGATGGACGCCATCAACACACTTAACTTCACTCTGAAACCGAAACCAGCAATCAGGAACAATGTATTGTCATTTCTTACGTGGACTTGCATACACAAGTGCAATTTCGTTTCCCCCCAGCCCACAGCAGTGCAACATAAAAAACACATGTCCAGACTTTCCCAAAAACGACACCACCAAAACCATTCAAAAACAGAGAACAAAGCAACAAAAACAGTTAACACCACAGTCCACTCGGTGCAACGCAACCGCCGGTCTGCATGGGCTAGCAGTTAGCTTAGCCTGCCCCGCTTCCGCGTCCTGCTAGACCGCCCTCGGTGTTTCCTGCCCGGGCGCAGCTCCAGGTCCCTGGGCCCATCGGACGCAGCAGACCAGGCTCCCTCAGCCGATCCAATGCCAGCTCTCCTCGCCACTAAACACAAAAAAAATCAACGAACAAAATAAACTTCCCACGAAGACACAAACTTAGACGCTGATGTGGACAAAGACACTGCATAGTCGGCACTGGGTGAGGCCACCGCAAACATGAGTTCACACCGCCATCTTCCCACACCAGAGAACCCAATCACACAGAAACCAGTTTAGTCAAGTTACACACACACACATACGCCACACACACATACACACGCATGCGCACGCACGTGCACGCACACACACACAGAAATCTTCTGGTGTTTCAGTAAAAGACACCAGCAGTTTTTCAAGGGCGTTGGCAGCTACTGTACTTTTCCTTTCTCTTCACTTCCCTTCTTCCATCCACCCCTGCATCTCGTTTCGTCTACCTTCAGTCCATCTCATTTCCTCCTAACTCTCTTTCTTGCTCACTCGCTCTCGCGCTCTCGCTTTGCAGTGAAACCCAACACTCCTTTTTCACATTTGTCCATCATAATCCACTTATCCATCCTTTCCTTTCCCTCTCTCTGACACACACACTATCTACCCTCTCTCTCCACTCCCCAGTGTCTCTCTCGCTTTCTGAATGGAACTCTACACCCCTCTCAGGCTATCCCCCCTTCCACACACACACACAGAAACCCACACACCTCTGAAACTCAACACCAAATCGATGCATGTTGTCTTTTCTGTGATGCCAGCCGGTTATCCCGGCATGACCCCGAGATGTCACCATCTCTGTGACTGAGCGCCGCTTTTTAGAGTTGGGATGAGAGGGAACATGGCGATGCTGGTGTAGAAAAAACATGATTTGCAAAGTGAAGAAGATAGAAATGTTAGTTGACATCAGGATGGTGGCGAGAGTCCATGGAGAGCAGGACATTAGAATAACAGCAGGTTTGGTTTATTATCATGGAGCAAAGCAATGTATTCCTACTTGTGCGAGCCTCCCAGTATCCAGCAGTAGAACCCTGTGTTTATACTGGTCAGCTCCCCTGTCATTTATTGTGTGTGCGGGGGTGTGTGGGTGTGTGAGACGCAGGAATCCTGTTGCTTTAAAGGCTACCGAGAAAAGGTTAAAACTCATTTCTGTTAGATAAACAGGAAACGTCACTGTATGGAAATCACAGATCAACACACACACACATATAAACACACACATGCTGGTAGTCCATCGAGTCTGATGATGACAGCCCTCCTCGTTAATTGTTATTGCACGTTGGGTATATAAAATGTATGTCCGTAGACTTTTCTATTGATTTTTCACTTTCCTCTCCATTTCCAGCTGTTCTATACCTCTGTGGCAGAACTCCCTCCAGTTGGATCAGAATCAGAGTACCTTATTCATCCTCGAGGGGAAATTGGGTAAATTGGGAACAGTTGATGGCAGCTTGCTTCAGTCTCAAAGGGGTCGATACAGCACTTCTTCAGAGATGTTTTTAGCTGGTCTTTGTATCGCTTCTTCTGACGATCTGCAAACAGGCGGCCCAGATGAAGCTGTCCATACAGGACTTCAGGTGGCAGGTGTTCTTGAGGCATCCTGATGACATGCCCAAGCCAGCGGTTCAGTGACCGTGGCTTCTATGCTCTTGCAGTTTGTCCTGGCAAGAATCTCAGGATGGGGAACACGGTCACACAACATGATCACAGACACCTTGTGCGGAACCACTCCAGCAGCCTTAAGTGGCGGCTTTATGTGACCCAGGCTTCACAGCTATACAGCTGTGAAGAAGAGTTGTGATGCAGATGGCTTTATAAATGGCAATTTTGGTGTGCAGGTGGAGGTGTTTGTTTTGGAATTCCTTACGTTGGAGTTTGCTGAAGGCTACAGAGGCTTGTTTGATTCTGTTATGAGTTTTGTGATCAGTGTTACAGCCCTCAGAAAGGATGCTGCCCAGGTATTTGATAGTGAAGACAGGCATAATGGGTGGGGGCTGGACCTCCATTCGCATAATGCCTCAGTCTTGGTGGTGTTGACTGACAGACCCAGCCTGCTGTGGGCATTCACAACTGTGGCAAGGATGGTTTGCAGGTCTTCTGGTGTGTGAACTACAAGAGCGCAGTCATCAGCGTACTGCAGCTCAAGGAAATGCACTGCAGACAACTTGGTAGTTGCTTGAAACCTACCTCACTCCAGTGCATACATTAAAGGGTGCCGATTCCTGTCCTCCTATGGCCACCCTTGCCACCATCCCATCATGGAACTGTGACAAAATGTTCACAAATTTGCTTGGACAGTCAAACTTTCTCAGGATTGTCCTAAGTAGCTCTTGATTCATGGTGTCAAAAGCCTTGGCGAAGTCGACAAAAGCCATGAAAAAATCCTGATGTTGTTCACAGTCCTTTTCTTGTAACTGTCTTACTGTGAAAATTATATCCACGGTACTCCCGTTCTTCCTGAAACTGCATTGTGACTCTGGCAGCAGATGTTTTGTCAAGTGCTTCACCATCCTGCTTAGCATGACCTTTGCTAGGACCTTGTCTGCAACAGCTTGCGGGGATCTGCCACAACTGTTGCCGCAGATGGACTTGTCACCCCTTTTTTTGTTGAGGGACACTTTCCTGGTCCCAGACCTGCAGGGTGTACTGATAGATCATTCTAGTGCGCAAGTATCCTCCTTGTTTTAGGAATTCTGCTGAGATACCATCACTGCCATGGGACTTATTGTTCTTGAGGGAGTTGATGGCTGCAAGTACTTATTGAAAAGTTGGCGAGTGGTCAAGGTCTGAGATGAGCAGATGAATTGGCAGCTCTTCCAGGGTGCGTTGGTCGGTTGGTGAGTGCTGGTTAAGTAGGGCTCCAAAATGTTCAACCCACCTTGCCAGGATCCACTTTTGGTCTTTCAGGGTTGTCAGTTCGTCCGCTGATTTTAAGGGTGGGATAAAGCAGTTCCTAGGGTCATATATAGTCTTTATAGAGGTGTAGAGGTTGTGCATATCATTTTTGTCAGCATATGATTGAATCTCGTGACATGGTGGAGTGTGCAAGGTTGTTTGTATCTTCTTATGTGCTGTTTGGCACTGTTGCTGAAGGATGTTGAATGCAGGGCAGTTGAGAGTAGCTCTGTGTGCCCTACGCATGATTTCCATCAGGGATGTGATGGTGGCAGAGATCTCGTTGAACCAGTCCTGATGTTTTCTGGCTCTGTAGCCTCTTGAGTCGACTGAAGCTTGATGTAGCAATGAGGTTAAAAAGGTCCATTTCTGATCCATGGAATTGTCAGAACTCAGAATGGCCTCAAACTCTAGTGCCGTCGTGCCTACAATGACGGAACTCGTTCTGTGTTGGGGCTGACCTCAATTTAGCACAGTTCAATTGTTTTTTTATGGGTTTCTTGAGACGCTGTGGGGGGCGCACTTTGATGTGGAGTTTGGTAATGATCAGGCGGTGATCCGTCCATCATTCTGCACATTTCATGGCCTGGGTCAGCAAGACACCACTAGTGTCAGTACGTCTGGTTATGATATAGTCAATCAGGTGCCAGTGTTTAAATCGTGGGTGCAGCCAGGATGTTTTGTACTTGGTCTTTTGCTGAAACAGTGTGTTCGTAATGGTGAGGTCATGCTCTGAACAGTGTTAGCAGCCTGAGACTATTTGCATTAACCTGACCAACCCCATGCTTACTCAGTACTCCACACCATTTATCATTTTTTATAATTTTTCCTTCCATAGCATTATTCTCTCAGAAGGAGGATCTTGTCCTTTTTTGGGATACGATTAAGGGCTTCATCTAGTTGCTGGTAGAAGCCGTCCTTCACACCATTGTCAGATGGTAGTGTTGACGCATATGTGCTTAACAGAGTGGCATAGCGTGCCTTTGCTAGGGGGATACGGAGGGTCATTAGCCTCTCACTTAGTCCAGTGGGTGTTTCAGTGAGGCTGGGCAGAATGCTGTTCTTGTTTGCCAGTCCAACACCATGCTGATGTTGTCTGCCAAGGGGATAGCCTCCCCATAAAAGGTGTACCCTCCTCCTTCCTCTCTCAGGGAGCCTTCACCCAGGAGCCTGGTTTTGCTGAGAGCAGTGATGTCCACATTGTAGCTTCTTACTTCCTCAACAATCAGCGCAGTCCTTTGATGTGGTCTGTTGCCGTCATTATAAAGGAGAGTCCTAACATTTCATGTTGCCGATTTGAATGGGATCATTTTCTTGTTTTTACTGCAGGATGGAATTCCTGGTAGGTGTGGTAACCTACCCAGGAGGTGGACAATTTTTAGGCCACCTTTTCTAGGCCCCTCCTGAATCGGGGTGAGCGGTGTGGTCCCTAAATATGGCTGTTCAGTCATATGGTGGTCGGCTGAAAGCAGCTGCCACTCAGTCCCAGCTGCTAGCGACCATATACCCCGTGCCGTTGATATGCAGAGCTCTAGCTAGGAGCTCCCAGGCCATTCTACCCGGCTCCCATCGCCAGACACCCCAGTGCCACCAGACTTCAACCAGATGTAAGGCCAGATATTGTGCAACCTGGTCAGAGGTGGAGATCTACACAAAGAGGTGTTTAGAGTGCCACAGGGGGTGCGCAGTCCTCAGTAACACTGTCTTTCCCATGACAGGTTGTTGCTGGTGGCAAGGGCTTATACACAGGATGACCAGTCACCCATCATGACTGCAGGAGGCTGCCGGAAACACCAGACTGTCGAAGAACCGCCTAATGTGTGCTGCCAAACACGTTGCTTTTCTCTCTGGGTGTGCTCCCCTAGCCTTTGTCTCAATAGACTTCCCACAAGGCAACGGGGCAGTGGTTGGCCATGAACAGCCTCTGGGGACCATTGCAGCTCTGAGATCCCCTACCAAGTAAGCCTGAGATCGCGAGGCACCTAGTTACCGTGTGTGGCCACGAGGAGGCCTGGCAGAGATCTTGGCAAAGGAGAGGCTATGTATTGGTGATGTACGGGTGGGGGAAGGCTTACGCAGTGGGCTGCTTCCTTGTTCACCACAAGGGCTAGCCAGCAGCAGCCCTATAGCCTGTGAAGTCTGGCAATCATAGGTAATTGTTTAAAACGCGTTTTGTGCAACAAAAGCGACATAAAACACAATAACAAGCATCAAAGTGAGAGTAGCTTGTAGCGAGTCATAGTACGGCGCCATCTTTGAGCTCGTGAATACTGATTGAATATTTGTTTTGCTGTTGAGCTCAAATATCAACAATCTTTTTCCGGAATCACGGACTACCTTTAAATTATCCCAATTCAAAGGCTTGCGTGTTCTCTGGCTTTCAAAGTACACAATGATTGACATCACTAAGAGCCAATGAAAATTGGGGAGGCACACGGGGTGGCCAATCAGATCACAATCACAGAAGATTCGCCCCTGCCATACCCCCCCCCACACACACACACACGGAGGTATCAATAATTCAGCAATAACAGATTCCATCCTACTGGAATCCATTCACCCTGAGTATATGTGTGTGTGTGTGTGTGTGTGTGTGTGTGTGTGTTCCTCTTTTGCTAAAGGTTCTCCTCACACTTCCCACCTTCCTTCAGTCCTCTACCTTTCTCTTCCTTTCTCTCTTTTGCTCTCTCCCGGCTTTGTATGTACAGTTGTTATTCCACCTCTCCACTCCGTCTTCCCTTCACCCTCAACTTCATCTCTTCTCACTGTCCCTCCTCTATCTCTCAATTCACACACTTTATCTCTCCCTCTCTCTCTCTCTCTTTCTGTATCTCAGAAAATGGAGGCTCTGACATTTCCATCAAACACACTGCTCTTCAATTATTTATTAGGAGCTCCGGAAGAGGGAGGGAGGGAGGGAGGGAGGGAGGGAGAGAGAGAAAGAGAGAGAGAGAGAGAGGGAGATTTGATTTTACAAAATCCTTTATTAGGCACTGCAGTTGGTATATAGACAAAAGAACCGCAACTACAATAGTAGAAGTGGAAATAAATAAATAAAACATATGCCAACAATACAGCCAGGGCTCACCCTTGTTGCACAAATTAGAAACAGAAAACCAGGTCTTCATCATCACCCACTGAGCACAATGCTCCCCCTATTGCCCCTTTAAGGCGGAAAGCTTCTAGATTGTCTCCCATTTTATAGTAGGCATGCTCCACCCTGAGCCAAGCCTTCAGCCATTCTGTAAGAACCTGCACAGGGTCCACCACCCGGGCCCGGGTGGTGGACCCTGTGTCATTGGGTCCACAGCCCACCACCCGGGCCCGGTTCTTACGGCTCAGCCAGATGGCTAATTTAGCACTAGCTGATATGACATTTATAAGTCTGTGCGTACCTTTATTCCTGGCTAGCTATTTGGGACCATAGACAAAACAGCTGGAAAAAAAGCCTCCCCCAAGCCCATAAACCTACCCCTTAACAACTCAAACAAATAAAGAAACAGACCTATGAGGAAAAAACAGCAAGAGAAGTCAATTCCTTAGATTTCAAGCGCTACAGGTCTCTTGGAAATTTTGGGGAACATGGCCGCCGATATGGAACCTGTTTCAGCCTCCCTTCTCATCTCCGAATTCAACAAGTTCAGAACAAGTCTCTCAACTGAACTGACAACCGCTCTATCTCCAATTCAAGCTTCAGCTGATGCAATCCATCTTTCTTCAGACAACCACGGGCGAACTTGCACTACCATTGAAGCTTGCCTTACGGATCACAGTGACAGGACAACATCAATGGAGGCAGCTCTCACTGAGTTAGGGACTGAAAACGCTTACCTTCCGGCTAAAGTGGATGACTTGAAGAATCGCTCTTGGTGTGAAAACATCCATATTGTTGGTGTGCCTGAAAGTGCTGGACCAACATCCGTTAAGTTTTCATTGTCGCTTTCAGTTCTCTTCTTGCTCGCAGAAGCATACTACTTCTCCAGAAGTCCCCTGCACCCCCTTTGTCATCACGCCTGATAGAGGACATGATGATGTTCCTTAAAGTAGTTAAATTAAATGCGCTATTCGCGGATCAGCCCAGAAATGTTACTCTACCTGGCAGCCCCTCTTATCTTATTGGACCAATTAACAGTGCTTCCCCATGATTAAGACCACTTGTCATCTCATCATCAGCCACTTCTCTGGGGTCGGGTTGCGGTGGCAGCAAGCTAAGTAGGGCACTCCAGAGGTCCCTCTCCCCAGCCATAAGACCAGTGGTGTTATTTGTATTATATGTCTTGATTTTAAGTGGATGCTGTGTATCCGTGTAGACTACTATACTTATGGCATATGGGATATATGTTTCTCCAATCACTAAAATGTATGATATCATAAAGCATAACTTATGTAAACAGAAATGACTACTAATAGTTAATTTGTACATGGTGCTCGGTACTTCATGTTCCTGAACTTGGTACATATGAGATGACTGGATGCATCATGGTGATGTAAAGCTCTCTAACCTACAAACTACATCACACTATATGGGAACACTGCTGTACAGTCAGGTTGGTTGTCATGGACACATCAGCATCACGTCTCAGTCTTTTTTCCAACACATACTACATATGTGTTTGCTGCTGCACCAGTGTTCATCCTACCCGGTCAAAACGTCTCAACAGCGGTATACGGAGACTGGAGAGAGTCTCCACCCATGGTGAAGATGACTGGTGGTGTTATGGAGCCTGACTCCATCATACACATGGAGAACGTGACTGTTTATCTATCCATTACCCAAACTACTTATCCTGCTCTCAGGGTCGCGGGGATGCTGGCGCCTATCCCAGCAGTCATAGGGTGGCCGGCGGGGAGACACCCTGGACAGGCCGCCAGGCCATCACACAGGGCTTATAATTGTTTATTACGGGAGAAAATCACAGAGTTCAGCTTTAAGTGAGGTTTATTAATAAAATACACAATTGAGAATGATGCCACGAGAGCAGGTGTGTGTGTGTGTGTGTGTGTGTGTGTGTGTGTGTGTGAGTGAGTGTGTTGTGAGGCATGAAGGAAACTGCCTCTATTAATACCCAAACTTTCTCTCTCTCTCTCTCTCTCTCTCTCTCTCTCTCTCTCTCTCTCTCTCTCTCTCTCTCTCTCTCTCTCGCTGTGTGTGTGTGTGTGTGTGTGTCTCTCTCTCTCACTCTCTCTCTCTCTCTCTCTCTCTCTCTCTCGCTGTGTGTGTGTGTGTGTGTCTCTCTCTCACTCTCTCTCACTCTCTCTCTCTCCTCTCTCTCTCTCTCTCTCTCTCGCTGTGTGTGTGTGTGTGTGTGTGTCTCTCTCTCACTCTCTCTCTCTCTCTCTCTCTCTCTCTCTCTCTCTCTCTCGCTGTGTGTGTGTGTGTGTGTGTGTGTCTCTCTCTCTCACTCTCTCCCTCCAGGACAGGTAGGAGGAGCCACTGTTACCGTATCATCTATCGGCACATGGAACGAACTTTGACCCAGGAAGAGGTCAGTGCAGTTCACCAGCAAATCGAACATGCAGCAGAGACAGAGCTGGGGGTCCAGGGGAGATACTGACACACACACACACACACACACACACAGCTGTTAGATAGCTCCATCTCGTCACCGGCGTAGCGCTAGCTAGCTGTGACATGGGGCCACAGGGGAGACGTGCTGGGACTAATACAGACGTCAGCAGTGAAGATTTTCATTCTATGAACGACGTGAAACACAAACACACACACATGCTGTAATCTGCTGGCATTGATAGAAATTTGTGTAGGAAGAGAACATCCGTTCTTACTCCACTGTCAAAAATAAGAGAAGACAAGATGCAGAAAGGGAAATAGAGAGAGAGAGAGAGAGAGAGAGAGAGACATTACAGAGGAGTGACTGTGTTGCTAGTTCAGTGAATTGCTCATCAGCACTTCAACCAAACAAAGTGAAGATGAATAAATCTTGTGTTGTGTAGTGTGCTGTTTGGATGTGGATATCCTGTTCTGTGTGCTGACAGCAGTGACGGTTTATTCGTTCTGAGGTTTGAGATGAAACTGGATTAAAACTGTTTTATTTACACCTTTGATTCTGTTTTTCAATTCTTCTAAATGTCAATCATGAATGTAAACAACACACATGCACACTCAAACACAATCACGCTCACATATGTTAAACACACACTCACATGATCCCACGTAAACAGACAAACAGTATCATCATCACTGGCGGTCCCTTGAAGTGAGTATGATGTCCTCTCCATTGGGTTGTCTACTTGTGGGTCTTCAGATGGCTGTAGAGGCTGATCTGTGAGCCACATACTTCGGTGCAGTGTGGACAGGAGAAAGTGGTGGTGGTGGTGGTGGTGGTGGTGGTGGTGGTGCTTGAGCCTTTTTCTTTTCTCTGCAGCACAGTGGAGCTCCATTTCATGACATGCAGCTTCTTCCTGAACGGATTTCTTCCAGGAGCGCCTATCCAGTGCAATGTGTTCCCAGTTGCTCGGTGTGATGTTGAATTTCTTCAGATTGGTCTTGATATTGTCCTTGAAACATTTCTTTTGCCCGCCGGGAGCTCGCTGACCTTCCTTCAGCTGGCAGTACAGGATGTGTTTGGGGAGATGTGTGTTGGACACGTGGATGACATGGCCTGTCCATCAGAGTTGGGGCTGCTTTACTGTGGTGGTGATGCTAGTCATGTTGGCTTCTTCCAGAACGTTGATGTTGGTGCATCTGTCCTTCCAGCTGATCCTCAGGATCTTTCCTAAGGATCTTTGGTGGTATGGTTCCAGGGCTCCCAGGTGCCTGCTGGAGGAGGTCCGTGACTCTGCTCCATACAGCAGGGTGGGGAGAACAACAGCTCTGTAGACTAGAGGTT